>NC_090257.1:22375989-22678489 GCF_037325665.1 Littorina saxatilis
CACACACACACACACACACCTTCCCCTCCATTCCTAAACAGCGCTTGCCAGCTGCCTGGGGATTTGTCCAGTTGGTACATGTAACTCCTTTTGGTCGAAGGCTGGACAAAACACTTCGTGTTGGTCTCGGCTGCCCTTCTGTGCACATCATTATCTGCTTGTGGGGGTGCTTGCTCCTGAGAAAAGGAGAGATTTCTGTGGTTCGCTGGCTTGTTGTTGCGATTGTTGTTTTTGTGGTGGGTGGCGTCGTTTTTGTTGTTGTTGGTGGTGGTGATGGGACTGTTGGTGACACTTTTGGCTGGTTGTGTTAAAACAGTTGTTGTTGTTGTTGGTGTTGTCGTCGACGTAGTTGTTTTTGTTGTTGTTAATGTTGTTGTTGTTGTGATCTGGTTGGTGTTGTTTTGTCGTTGGAGGTGTTGTTGTTGTTGATGTTGTTGTGTAAAAAGATGTTACGGTGGTTGTGGTATGGCGGGGAAGTGTTGGTTTCGTGTAGGTTTGGAGTGTGGTTATAGTACCATGGTACCAAAGTCTTCTGATTTTTGCGAGGCGAGAAGCTGGACCTCTCAATTTCTCTCGGGGTCAGCTATATGAGGACGAAACACATGCTCCCTCCCTTGTTGCCTTTGTTTCCACCAAACATAGACATATATAGGGTCAGGTATCTAATTTCAACTAGGTGGACTACAGATCGAGTACTTAGGAAACAAATCGGCTAATGTTCAAGCGGTGAGCAGAGCTTGCACCCAGTATTATATTTAATATATTACATACTATGATCTATATTACATTTAATATCTGAAACATTCTACTTAACTAACTCTCTACGTTAACACCAAATAAAGAAAGAAAGAAAGAAAGAACTAACTCTCTCTCTCTCTCTTTCTCTCTCTTTCTCTCTCTCTCTCTCCATCCCTCTCTCTGTCTCTGTCTCTCTGTCTCTGTCTCTCCATCCCCCCTCTCTCTCTCTCTCACTCTCTTTCTCTTCACCCCCCCCTCTCTCTCTCACTCTTTCTCTCCATCCCTCTCTCTGTCTCTCTCTCTGTCCGAGTCTCTCTCTCTCTCTCTCTCTCTCTCTCTGTCTCTCTCTCTCTCTCACTCTGTCTCTCTCACTCTCTGTCTCTTACTCTCTCTCTCTCTCTCCATCTCCCTCTCTCTCTCTCTCTCTCTCTCTCTCTCTCTCTCTCTCTCTCTCTCTCTCTCTCTCTCTCTCTCTCTCTCTCTCTCTCTCTCTCTCTCTCTCTCTCTCTCTCTGTTATCTAACCACCATACTTACATTTTGTACAGAAGCGCAAACTTCTCAGCAAGAACACATTTAGTACCAGCCAGGCATCATTTGACAGGCATAACTGAAAACTCACGAGAGAATAAAAGAAAAAATGTTGCTGTCCTTGTCCCTTTGCGGTTTATTACTTCCCTTTGTGCTCTTCGCTCTTTTCCCTTTATACTTACCGAGGTGTTGTGTTGTTCACGTTTTGCCGAGTCAGCGGAATTTTGCTGTCTTTTCTTCTTCACCGTTAACTGTTTTTAGTGGGTTAGTGTGACTTCGAACGAGGGCAGGATTTTGTGAACTTCTGATGTAACGTCGACGCAGCCGAATGCAAATAAATTATTTTATTTTTTGGTCGTTTGTCTGTCTTTTTGCCTATTTGTATCTCTCTCTCTCTCTCTCTCTCTCTCTCTCTCTCTCTCTCTCTCTCTCTCTCTCTCTCTCTCTCTCTCTCTCTCTCTCTCCGTCCGTCCGTCCCTCCCTCCCTCCCTCCCTCCTTCCCTCTCTCTCTCTCTCTCTCTCTCTCTCTCTCTCTCTCTCTCTCTGTCTCTCTATCTTCGTCGCGATATAACCTTTGTGGTTGAAAACGACGTTAAACACCAAATAAAGAAAGAAAGTCTCTCTATCTCTATCTTCTCTCTCTCTCTCTCTCTCTCTCTCTCTCCCTCTCTGTCTCTCTATCTCTCTCTCTCTCTCTCTCTCTCTCTCTCTCTCTCTCTCTCTCTCTCTCTCTCTCTCTCTCTCCCTCTCTGTCTCTCTATCTCCTCTCTCTCTATCTCACACACACACACACACACACACCACACCACACACACACACTCATTCTCTCTCTGTGTCTCTCTCCCTCACTCCCTCTCTTCCCCCTGTTTCACCTCACTTACTCTCTCTCTCTCTCTCTCTCTCTCTCTCTCTCTCTCTCTCTCTCTCTCTCTCTCTCTCTCTCTCTCTCTCTCTCTCTCTCTGTTTATATGTGAGCTCTATTTGTTGCTATCACACGTGTTCACACGCTTCGATTCCACATTGGTTTGTGTTTTCCTGTGCAGGTTGTTAACAGATTACTGGCTAATGGTTGGTTCTTGGTTATGTCCTAGTCTGTACTTCTTTTTAAAAGAAAGTTATTTGAAGTCTGATTATTGATGCAAATGGGATCACATGTACTTAACGGGAATGTTTATTGGCTGTTCCAGGATGACGTAGCCGCGCTTAGCCTTCCCAAGCGTCCAATCAGAGCGTGCGAGAGAAACCAGACCTGCAGATGGGTGAGTTCTCTTTCGAATTTAAAAAAATATATATATAAATTATATATACCATTGTAGAATTTTTGAACGTTTGCAGTCTATCTGATTTTGAATTTTTGAGTACTCTTACGGAGATGACATGACACTTTCAAACCTTAAAATGCTGTCCTACTTTATCTAACCCATCTGTTTTCTCTTCTTGCAATTCATATATTTTTAACACGATTTTGTTTGTTTGTTTGTTTGTTTGTTTGTTTGCTAGAACAGAGGCCTTGTTCATTTAAACACAACCTTTATTTTGAAAATAAAGGGCGGCATATAGTACAATAAAAACTCTTGCTTACACTAAGTATGTTTCGTATTTACATCAATATAGGAATTGCTTTTTCAGGTGTAGTCAAGGTCAAAATAGTGTTAATACCCTTGAAAGAAATATCAAACAAAGTAAAGAATTTAACACAAACAAACAAACAAAATCAGACAGTAGACGAGGGCTAGCTGGTGCGTTTCTACCACACGTTACAGACGTTAACATGTGGAGGGAAGAACAACAATAAATGGGTTATTCAGGCATGGGAATTGTCCGCCGAAAGGCAAATTTCCGCCGAATTTTTGTTTGTTCCGCCGAAAAAGCAAAAATGTCCGCCAAGAAAATAAATGGGGGAGACAAAAATGGTTCTGAAAACTGAATTTAATGGCAAACTTGGAGCTCAGATGACACCAAATTGCACAATTTGGGTTCTTTGGAGAACAATTTTTCCGGGGGAGCATGCCCCCGGACCAGGCTAGGCACATCGCGCCGTCAACTTTGATATTACTTACACATTTTCAGCCTTTTTTTACTTTTTCCAATTCCCATGCCTGGTTATTCTCCAGATCTGTGAACCAGTGAAACCCATGTTACGAAGGTGGTATTTCTTTATTTAACTGAGACATTTACTTCATAAAAATTGATTTCATTCATAAATACAGGTTACAAACACATCCTTGGCCTGCAGAGAAAGAATTAGAAATACATGTACTTGCACATTTTGTTTGTCTACGTTCAATACATTTTAAGCATTTTAAAATGCATCACCTTCATAACATGGAAACCAGAGGGTGTGAATTGGATTTAACAACTAACATTTTAAGGGAAAAAAGGAAAACAAATATATACTGCGCTTGTGTGGCATAATCTGTAGCATTATCTAATGATGTATATCAATGACAAAAGTAAAGAAAATATATTATGTGAGTTGACAGTTGATATACATGATAATCATTTAATGCAATACAATGGAACCTAGCTCTTGTTTGTTTGTTTGTTTGTTTGCTTTACGCCCAGCCGACCACGAAGGGTGATATCAGGGCGGTGCTGCTTTGACATATAACGTGCTCCACACACAAGACAGAAGTCGCAGCACAGGCTTCATGTCTCACCCAGTCACATTATTCTGACACCGGACCAACCAGTCCTAGCACTAACCCCATAATGCCAGACGCCAGGCGGAGCAGCCACTAGATTGCCAATTTTAAACCTAGCTCTGAAGAATAACACTTATAATGGTAACGGCCGGACTGTCTGCATGCATGTCTGGAGTTGATGTAGCGACGGCGTGTCTGACTGGATGCTGTGTACTGACATTGTTGTATGGCTTTGTGTTGCAGTGTCTGTACGTGTGTGAACGTCCCGAAGAAAATTTCACCAACTCCGAGAGCTGTTTGAGAGACTGCAGGGTGAGTGGTCAAACTAGACTTTACATGATTATCATTGTGGACATGAGAATACCGGATGCCTCGGATAATGATAAGATGAAAGAGGGAAGGAAGGTGCGTTGTGATACTAACGGAGCATGGTAATGGCGATAACTGACAACAACACTCATCATCGTCACTACCATGCACAGCACGCATCACTAGCTGACGTCGACAACAGGAACGGCTTTCTTGGCGGCCATTGGGGGGCCCGGTAGCTCAGTTGGTAGAGCACTGGACTCGTGAACCGAGAGTTTTATCAGTCATTATTACACTACTGTATATAGCTTAATATCATAAATGCTATATTTGCAGTACACAAGGACCCGACCCAGGAGCGAGGGACGCAAGGCGTGTACAGACGCATGTGGCTTCGTGGGCCGCGCTAGCAGCGCTAAAGGCGGAACATGCCCTGCTCCTGTCTCTCTCACAGGGTTCCAGTCCGCTTGCGTCGCCAGTTGTCATGGGGACCGAGACTGCACCAAGGCTGAGGAGAAATGCTGCAGCAACGACTGCGGCAGCGTCTGCACTGCGCCCTATGACCTTGACAGTGAGTCACGTCATCCTGAAGTAAATTTTTTAAGATTACTGCGTCAATAATGTTCGACATACTTTTAACCGTAACTAAAAACAACCAGTCGCTGGATATTTCAGGTTAAATCATTACACGAGACGACTTGATTTTTGTTGAATAACGAGTGTAGCCTACCATCAATAAAAATATCTCATAGGACAGTATCCAAGTGCACGTCTGTCTGTCAATATCTGTCAGTTAGGCTACTGACTGTCTGGCTGCCTGCCAGTATGTCCGTTATGTATCATCTGCATTATGTGGTAGCATCTAAAAGCGTGAGAATTAATGTACTTGTGCCAATATCCAGGTCTTACGTTTGTAGATCGTCTGGAACGAATGAAGTTTCATTTCCCCTTGCCGGTAACACGTACACTGTAACATTGATATCAGTGACAACACTGCTGCGCAGGGTAATGTATTCATCATCTTACATGGCTTGCTTTTCTCATGATTCGATCGATTTGTCCGATTCAGGATAAATCACTGATTGTGTTTCAACCAGTGGTCAGTCCTGAATCAGAAATGTAAAGGTTTCTTCTCTCAGTTTGATGGGTGGTTTTTTTTTTTAGTAAAGACTTGAATTTCTGGATGTGTGTTACTATCGTAAGCAAGCGATTTGTGAAGCGCACACGTACTTCACGCGCACACACAGATAGTCTGAGACACAGACAGTCAAGTACAGAACGCGAATCCGAACGACGGTACAAGACATATAGCATAGTGAATGCAAATGTCAAAGCTGACCAACTAGTAAGGGTGTTACAAGACATATAGCATGGTGAACGCAAATGTCAAAGCTGACCAACTAGAAAGGGTGTTATTATAAGGAGAGTTTTATTAACTTCGAAACACAAATTAATCAGTCAATGATCACACTTTTTCTCTACCGTCTTATGTTCCAGTCCTGCCACCTGTTCCAAGCAAGATCAGCTTCAAGCTGCTGAAGACAGGCGGCGTGCTGGTCAAGTGGGGGCTGGGAGGATCGGACAAGGCGAATGGTCAAGCGGTCAAGCCGTGGAGACAGTCGCCCGTTGTCTTTATCCTCCGCTGGTGGTGTCCCTACACGTCTGGGGCGCTAACGTCTGTGGTAAGTCGCGAAGGCTTGGAGGGAGCGAGTATGACATTAAGACTTGAATCGATGGATGGATGGATGGATGGATGGATGGATGGTGGGAGGGTGGATGTATGAATCTGGCTGGCTGGCCGACTGGATAGATGGATCGGCCTGCGCCTTTGGCTGACTGGCCGGCTGACTGACTGGCTGGTTGACTGGCTAGCTCGATCTGTCTGTGTGTCTGTCCACTTGTCTCTTGTTGGAGATGGATGAATTGCTTTCGTGCGCGCACGCACGTGCAGATGTGTTCTTTGCTTAACGAAGAGTCACAGTTTGTGTAATAGAGCTTCAAGTTTTCAGCTCGAAGTTTCGCACATTTTACTTTTCAGAATTTATGAATGCAGAATTAACCGAGTAATTCAGAAATCGTTGTATGGAAATTATGCTTCAAACCTTCGACTTCAAAGCTTTCTCTCTTCAGCCGACCAATAGATACGAGAACGTTATATCGAGTCTTGAACACGCAAATGACGGATTAACTACCCTTTTATCAGTGCGTTTGACTGTGTGTTTCAGACGGACAGACCCCGCGCCAGACTGCAGGGCTACCCGACAGGAATCTACCCGGGGTCCAAGTGTCACTTCATGGTGGCTGCAGTCAACATGCACGGCTCTCGGGGATTCTCCAAGGTCTCGCCCTACATCAAACGTCAGTGGCCTTCCTTGTCGGCTGTTACTGTAGTTTGACGGGCGCGTTGGGCTAGTGGGTAAGACGCCGGCCTCCCGCGCGGAAGGTCGAGTGTTTGAATCCCGGCCGCGCCTGACGGGTTAAGGGTGGAGTTTTTTTCAATCTCACAGATCAATTTATTTGCAGACCTGTTAGTGACTTTTCCCCTTCGTAGGCTATGTACACGGAAGCCATGTCCGAGTTCGGTGGGTTATAAAAACACGAAAATACCCAGCATGCATCCCCGAAAGCGGTGTAGTACTGCCTAATGGCGGAGTAAAAACGGTCACACGTTAAAACCCACTCATCCCATGAACGCAGAAGAAGAAACAGTAATTACTGTTGTTTATTTGGTATACTTATTGTTTGTGAAAAATGTCCTCCAAGACATTCAGGCTACAATCCCTGTGGAAAGGACGTTATTGTATTGTCGTTGAAAATAGTTATCTGATCTCTCATCCACAGAATTTGTCGACACAAATTATCCGTTAACTTCTCTACAGAGTTTGTTGAAAATAGTAATCCGTTCTCTCGACTGCAGAGTTTCTGACACCGTCACCCCCACTGAACTTGGACAAAACCAAGAGCTCGATGCATGATGGGAAGGTTGACGTCACACTACAATGGCAGCCGCCTGTCTACACTGACGGTTTGCCTGTTGATAAATATCAGGTATGGTTTGCAGTGTGTGTGTGTGTGTGTGTGTGTGTGTGTGTGTGTGTGTGTGTGTGTGTGTGTGTGTGTGTGTGCGGGCGGGCTGCGTGTGTGTGTGAACAAGATGTTCGTTTGTTCAAGTTAAAGTATCATAAAGCAATAACAACCAAACAGTCAGCGTTTGAATTTAAGTAACCAAGGCTGTTGTACGTTTGGAGGGATGGGAGAGAGGGGATGGGTGCTCTACGCGTATTAGTTAACGAAGACAAAGTGAATGCAAATTGATAGACTGGTATTGTGAATTAATGAATTGGACGTAGAAAAAAGTGAATGCATAAGAGCATAGCTGAATAGATGGGCCGGCCCGTATGAGAAACTGATATAGTGAATGACTGACTTGGCCGTAGGAAAAATGAATGTCAAAGAGAAAGATAGGATAAAAGAATAAATGGGCCGCATGTGAACAACAGATTTTGCATAAACGAACCGTTGGTATACACTTATGTGTTAGAGTTCAAACTAAGTTAAGTTACCTCGAGTATACTTTACTTTGGATTTGGCAATTAAAAAAGAGCAAATCTCTCGGTCTGCCCGATACTTTTCTATACCACAAGCTTTCGGAATCCGTTTCTCCAAAAGACAGTATCATAATCAAATGCAGATAAAAGTGTTTTTGCCTTGTCATCTTCATGTAATTTATGCCTGAAGTGTATATATGAGTGTGCTTGAGTTGTTAATGCGAAATAATGTGTATGAGTGCGCCTTGAGTCGCCTTGTGGTGAGATATGTACGCGTTATAAATTCTCGTATTATTATTATTGTTATAAAAATAACAGTGTTCCAGGGTGTATTCACTCTAATTGTTCCGTGTGGTCATTGATGTTGCAAGGTATTCTGGAGTGACAGTCTCCCCCGCGCGAGTCCCAACTACATGAGATTACACATGCACAGGCGTATAGTTGGCGGTGTGAGTATATAGTCTTTTACTTCCTTGTTCTATATTCTTGTTTATTCATTTGTTTGTTTCTTCAGATGTAATTTATTTTTAATTTTTTAGGGAATGTGAGTGCATTGTTTATTGCTTTGCTGTTGACTTGCTTTTTGCATGCTGATGATCTGTTTGTCTGTGTGCCTGTCCGTCTTCTATTTCTGTTTTTTTTTCTCTGTTTTTGTCGAGCTTAATGCTTTTTACATTTAGTCAAGTTTTTGACTAAATGTTTTAACATAGAGGGGGAATCGAGACGAGGGTCGTGGTGTATGTGTGTCTGTGTGTGTGTGCGTGTGTGTGTGTGCGTGTGTGTGTGTGTGTGTGAGTGTGTGTGTGTGTGTGCGTGTGTGTGTGTAGAGCGATTGAGAGTAAACTACTGGACCGATCTTTATGAAATTTGACATGAGAGTTCCTGGGTATGATATCCTCGGACATATTTTTCATTTTTTCGATATATGTCTTTGATGACGTCATATCCGGCTTTTTGTAAAAGTTGAGGCGGCACTGTCACACCCTCAGTTTTCAATCAAATTGATTGAAATTTTGGCCAAGCAATCTTTGACAAAGGCCGGAATTTGGTGTTGCATTTCAGCTTGGTGGCTTAAAAATTAATTAATGACTTTGGTCATTAAAAATCTGAAATTTGTAATTAAATTTATTTTTTTATAAAACGATCCAAATTTACGTTCATCTTATTCTTCATCATTTTCTGATTCCAAAAACATATAAATATGTTATATTCGGATTAAAAAAAAAAGGTCTGAAAATTAAAAATATAAAAATTATTATCAAAATAAAATTTCCGAAATCGATTTAAAACCAATGTCATCTTATTTCTTGTGGGTTCCTGATTCCAAAAACATATAGATGTGATATATTTGGATTAAAAACACGCTCAGAAAGTTAAAACGAAGAGAGGTACAGAAAAGCGTGCTATGCAGCGCAGCGCAACCGCTACAGCGCTGAACAGGCTTGTCACTTTCACTGCCTTTTGCACTTGCGGCGGACTACGGTCATTGTGAAAAAATCCAGTGCGTTCAGTTTCATTCTGTGAGTTCCACAGCTTGACTAAATGAAGTAATTTCGCCTTACGCGACTTGTTCTTTGTTTCTTGGTTCTCTCACATGCTTTTTCTTGTTATTCTTCCTTTGTTTTGCTTTTCTATCGTTCTTTCTTTCTTCTTCGCTTTCTTCGTTTTTGATTTCTTCATCTAATTATTCATGTAGTTCTTGAGGTTGTTTCTTCTTCTTTTAAGCTCGTTTTTTGAGTGCCTTCTTTTGTTTGTTCCTTATTTACCTGTGCATCATTGGGTCAAACCTGTTTTTGTTTATTTTGCAGGATATCACTACTTTTGTGCTACACAACCTTGAACCAGGCACGATATATTTCGTACAGGTAAGCATCATTGCCCCCACTCTCTCTTTCTCTCTCCCCCCCCCCCCACTCTCTCGCTCTCTCTCTCTCTTCCCACTCTCTCTCTTTCTCTCTCTCTCCCCCCCTCTCTCTCTCTCTCCCCCCAGTTTCTCTCTCTTTCCCCCACTCTCTCTCTCTCTCCCCCCACTCTCTCTCTCTCCCCCCCCCCTCTCTTTCTCCCCCCTCTCTCTCTCTCTCACTCTCTCTCTCTCTCCCCCCCCCACTCTCTTTCCCCACTCTCTCTCCACTCTCTCTCTCCCCACACTCTCTCTCTCTCTCCCCACACTCTCTCTCTCTCTCTCCCCACTCTCTCTCTCTCCCCTCACTCTCTCTCTCTCCCCCCCCCCACTCTCTCTCTCTCCCCTCACTCTCTCTCTCTCCCCCCCCCCCCCACTCTCTCTCTCTCCCCCCCACTCTCTCTCTCTCCCCCACTCTCTCTCTCTCTCCCCCATGCACTCCTCTCTCTCTCCCCCCCCCCCCACTCTCTCCCCCCCCCCCCCACTCTCTTTCTCTCTTTCTCTCTCTCCCCCTCTTTCTCTCTCTCTCTCTCTCTCTCTCTCTCTCTCTCTCTCTCTCTCTCTACCATCCCCATCTCTCCGACTCTTTTTCTCTAACTCTTTTGTTTCCTTTCTCCTTACCCCTCCTCCACCCCCCCCCACCCCCCCCCCACCCCCCCACACACCCACTTCCCTTCCCGTGTCAGTTTCTGTCCCTTGGAAGGATATGGTACATGTACTGGCTAGTTTTACCTTGCTGCATGTTCTATGCAGTTCACCACACAGAAATAACTCATTAGTAATATTCTGTGCTCCTCAGGTCCGAGCTGTGGTGAAGTGGAAAAGTCAACAGAAAAGGGGAAAGCCAGCATCCGCTTACATAGAGGTTTACTCACCGCCTCAAACACACGGTGAGTACTGTACTAAGGGATAGATTAAAATTTATAATTTCTTCTTTTTCTTTTTGTCGTCTCTCTTTCTGAAAGTATTGTATTTGTAGCTGACGAAGACATTCGTCTAAACCGGTCTATTCATGTTTTTATTGTTCTTGTTTTGGTGAGTACATTTTTTATTGTTATCTTGTTTTGGTGAGTACATTTTTATATTTAGTCAAGTTTTGACTAAATATTTTAACATCGAGGGGGAATCGAAACGAGGGTCGTGGTGTATGTGCGTGTGTGTGTGTGTGTGTCTGTGTCTGTGTCTGTGCGTGTGTGTGTGTGTAGAGCGATTCAGACTAAACTACTGGACCGATCTTTATGAAATTTGACATGAGAGTTCCTGGGTATGAAATCCCCGAACGTTTTTTTCATTTTTTTGATAAATGTCTTTGATGACGTCATATCCGGCTTTTCGGGAAAGTTGAGGCGGCACTGTCACGCCCTCATTTTTCAACCAAATTGGTTGAAATTTTGGTCAAGTAATCTTCGACGAAGCCCGGACTTCGGTATTGCATTTCAGCTTGGTGGCTTAAAAATTAATTAATGACTTTGGTCATTAAAAATCTGAAAATTGTAAAAAAAAATAAAAATTTATAAAACGATCCAAATTTACGTTTATCTTATTTTCCATCATTTGCTGATTCCAAAAACATATAAATATGTTATATTTGGATTAAAAACAAGCTCTGAAAATTAAATATATAAAAATTATTATCAATTTATTTTTTTCGAAATCAATTTAAAAACACTTTCATCTTATTCCTTGTCGGTTCCTGATTCCAAAAACATATACATATGATATGTTTGGATTAAAAACACGCTCAGAAAGTTAAAACGAAGAGAGGTACAGAAAAGCGTGCTATCCTTCTCAGCGCAAGTACTACCCCGCTCTTCTTGTCAATTTCACTGCCTTTGCCGTGCGCGGTGGACTGACGATGCTACGGTCTTGCTGCGTTGCATTGCGTTCAGTTTCATTCTGTGAGTTCGACAGCTACTTGACTAAATATTGTATTTTCGCCTTACGCGACTTGTTATTGTTATCTTGTTTTGGTGAGTACATTTTTATTGTTACCTTGTTATTCTCACCTGCAGTCTCTTGTTCCTATTCTTATAACTTGAAAGACAGGTTCTTATAACTTGAAAGACAGGTTCTTATAACTTGAAAGACAGGTTCTTATAACTTGAAAGACAGGTTCTTATAACTTGAAAGACAGGTTCTTATAACTTGAAAGACAGGTTCTTATAACTTGAAGGACAGGTTCTTATAACTTGAAAGACAGGTTCTTATAACTTGAAAGACAGGTTCTTATAACTTGAAAGACAGGTTCTTATAACTTGAAAGACAGGTTCTTATAACTTGAAAGACAGGTTCTTATAACTTGAAAGACAGGGCAGGACCTCTAAAAGATGTTTTGGTGACAGCTAGAACACAACACTCTAATATCACTGTAAGCATCAAGTGTTGCATCAATCACGTCAAATTTAAAGGTACTCCACTTTTCTCATTAGCACAACACACTGCTGCCAAAAAAAAAAAATTCTTCCATTTTGATTTCTTGGATGTATTTAAAGGTACATCTTCAATTTCAAAATGGAAGAAAATGGTGGTGGTTTTCCTGGTAACAGTCTGTTGAGAAAAGTGGAGTCTAGAAATGTACACCGAAATGTGCTTTTATTCTTGACCAATGTTTAGGTCAACCGAGTTGTACTTAACCGATGTTTAAGTTAACAGAGTTTTAATAAACGGATCTTTAGGTAAATCGACTGATCATTAGCTTATTCGACTTTTGATTAACCAATTTTTCAGTTAACCGAGTCTGAATTGACCAATGTTTACTTTGCAGAGTTTAATTAATCGATGTTTTGATTATATAATCCTTAGGTTAACCGAGTTTTATTTTACCAAAGTTTAGGTTCACCCAGTTTTAACTTAACGAGGTTTAGGTTTACTAAGGTTTCCTGTGTTGTGTTGCAGGCTCCACCCCACGGCCGTCGATCGTCACTGACCCTGACATGGACAGCATCATACAGAGCGTCAACGTCAACCAGACTTTCTTCCACGACACAATCCTCAAGGCTGCCATCCACTGGACTCTCGTACCAAGTCAGTGTATACATATTTACATTTTACACAGATCGAGACAGCCCGCGTTCCTATAAGATGGCTCCAATGACTGTCGAGATCTGGTTAAAAATGTCATATTTTATTCAAAAATACAAATAACATTTATGTATTGATCGATTTTATATAATAGTCCTTTTTGGTTTTTTTTCGATTCAACGCACACAAATATATGCACTCTTTTGTAGTCTCGGCTAGCCGCATAAATATGAGTTTTTGTCGGATTCTGACGTCAAATGGCTAAAAGAAGGACGTTTCAATGTCCAATGGATACAATATCTTTTGCTTTGCTCCTCTAGGTGTTACATTGTTTAAGTTTTCGGCATGTTAAAAGGAAGTGCGTTAACTAGTAATTTCGGGTAGCTCAACGATTCAAATAGGACAATTCCGGGAACGAAAGGTGTAACAGATAATATCTGCCTACTTTCAGAGAACTAAAAACAATTCTTTCGCGATCTTCCATCACCCTTTGATTATGACAGAAAGCTTTGATGTGAAAACGGCACTTGTTTTTTGTAAAACTATAAGCACTGCAGAGTAAGTTAACAGAGACGGTTTTTCTTCTGGATTTGTTTTAATAATGTGTTTGTTTTGTCTCGACTTGAATAGATTGTGTTTTTGTATTCGTTGTTGTGATTATGTGCCTTGTAGATTGTGTGTTTGTATTCGTTGTTGTGATTATGTGCCTTGGTGTGTTGTCAGATAAGACTGCTCGCAAGTACTTGATCTACTGGCGACTGGAAATGTGTGCCCGGAACGAACACAGAAAGGCACACCACAGATCAGAAACCTCTGCCACCAGCCACGTAAGTATCCACGGGTTATTTGATTTTTTTACCTGTTTTGGTGGTGAAGGGCTCCGCTCACATATGTAACTTCAGCAGGACCAACAACGCACTGCAGATTATCCCAGCCCGCTACACGTTGCATGAAAGGAAAACAGGCCAAGTACTCGTCATAATCCCTATCGCGGCATGAATAATATGCAGTGCGTCGTCTGTGCTGCTGACACTGCGCAGGTGTATTCTGCCCATTAGCAATACAGTGTTCTAGATGATCGAACGCGTAGCAAAGACCTGTACGCGTACGTGTAAATATTGCATCACCCGTGACTCACTTTTTTTCTCCAATGTATCAAATCATTCGTTGTTTTGCTCCCACCAAGACTGCAGATCTTGGCAAACGCGTGATGTAAAAACTAGATTTGATGACGTTACCCGTACACGTTCCCGTACATGTCCTCTAAAGTGCCACATCTAGATCTTGCTATTGCGTCACCCGTGACTCACTTTTTTTCTCCAATGTACCAAATCATAGGTTGTTTTGCTCCCACCAAGACGTGAAGATCTTGGCAAACGCGTGACGTACACACTGGATTTGATGACGTTACCCGTACACGTTCGCGTACACGTGCTGAAAATTACCACTTCTAGATCTTGCTAATACTAGTAGTAGTGCCCACGTCTGGTTGGCTGACTGGCTGGCTGGCTGTCTCTCAGTCCGTCTGTCCGTTTGTTTTGACATGTCTATGTTTATTAATTTGTATGTTGTTTGGATGGTAGGATCGTTTATAAATCCCACTTCAACTTCGGCTCCCTAACGGTTCGTCGGTATATTCGGCGGAACTTAGGGCCATCATCTTGGCGTTAAAACTAATTTATCAATCGACATGTCCGTCCAGAAAGTTCACTCACCCTTTTTTAGTCGACATTCACGACCTTCACACTAAGCTTATTTCTGAAGGCAAGATTATAAATTTAATGTGGGCGCCCAGTCATATGGGCATACAAGGCAACGAAGCTGCTGACAAGGCAGCAAAGGATGCTCTGGAGATGGCGGTTCCACCTCTTCCTGAGCTATTTGTTCCTTTCACCGACCTTCGTCGGAAAACCCTTTTTTACAGTTTAAAACTCTGGCAAGACCGTTGGTCCACCTGCAAGGAAAATAAACTGTATAAGATACGCCCTGAGCTATCAAAGCCCTTTCCTTTGTTGGCTTCAAGTAGAAAAGACGAAAGTGTTCTGGCTAGGCTACACACTGGTCACACTTATATAACGCATGTCCATCTGCTTAAAAGAGAAGAGGCACCATGGTGCCACGCCTGTGATCATAGTTTTTCTGTGAGCCATTTTCTCACCGAGTGTCCTCAACGAGTGAAGTATTTTGACACCTCGAGCTTGAAACATATTTTTACAGAGGTCAGCTCTGCAGCTCTCTTTGGCCTTTATTTTAAGATTTGAATTTTAAAAATCCTTGACACGTAGGGTTTCAATTTAGCTTTTATGTTCCATTCGGGTGACGTTCCTAATTTTGTTTATTAAAATTGGTTTAATTTAAATATGTGTAATGTTAAACTTGTGGGGTCCTGATTTGGCCTATAATTTTTATGGTCCGCTGGACCCAAAAAGCAACAACTAACTAAACTAAATTGAACTATCGTTTATAAATGTAATGGCATATCGGCTTTTATCCGAAATTGTTCTCGTTTGCATTTCTGAGTCTTTCAAACGATAAGACCAACTGTAAAAGTCTTTTTGGTGTATACATCTACATATTTACCACTGGTTTCGCTCGTTTTGAAATTAGGGTGGTGGTGGCTGATAACAAAATGAAGACTTAACGTATTAGCTTAATAACCTCGTCTGATGGAGAAACTCCAGGAGCTTGCCAAGACTCGACGAGTAGTCCTGCAATGGGTTCCAGCACACTGCGGAATTCCAGGCAATGAAACAGCTGATGAGCTCGCCAAACTCGGAGCCAGGGAGGAACAACCAGACAACCCGGTCAGCTTCGCTGAAAAGAAAACCCTCGTGAAGGCAGCAATGCGACCACAATCCACGAGAGACGCATATCATCTCCTAGAACGATGGCAGCAAGTAGTGATCATGCGACTACGAACTGGTCACTGTCGCCTCAACGCCCACATGTTCAGGAAGCTGAAGCTGACCCCATCACCAACCTGTCCCTGTGGTCTGGAAGACCAGACTCCAGAACATGTCTTAATGACATGCCCCCAACTCAAACCAATCAGAGACAAAGTGTGGCCAGCATCAGTCCCTCTCCGCACCAAACTCTATGGGAGCAGACAAGACCTGGAAGCCACGACGTCATTCGTCTCGCAGACTAAACTGATGGTGTGACGGCGAACGCAAGAAGAAGAAGAAGAAGCTTAATAACACAATTCAGATTCAGTGGTCAAAGTTTTCAAATATGAAATATTGACGAACACGCTTTCTGGTGTACTGGGTGTTATACATTTTTGTTTCCCCCATTTGCCAAGCACATCATTGTGGGGCTTTTAATCAATAACATGCATCCGTCTACAATGTATCATCATTCATCCTTCAACATTTATAATAAATATGTAAATGGCAAGTATACAAGACATATATATACAACATTAGGACATAACAAACAGACGGACATATAACATACCGTTCGCCTACAAGTAAGGCCTGAGCTTAACATAACATGCACATTATAATACTTGACATTATGGACGTATTACCTGCTTAATAATAATACAGTCAGATAATAATACCGTCAAACAAACAACAACAACAAAAAACATTAAAATAAAAATTAAAATAAAGACATATGTACACCAATCATCACATCTCTGCACAACCTAGCATACTACCTAACCAACTCTTCATATGGGGACCATAATTCTACAAATTTGGTAATGTTACCAGAATTGAAACTGGAATATTTTTCTATTTCAAATCTGTATTCACATTTTTTTGTTTTTTTGTTTAGTTAATTCACTTGATTTTAGGCCAATGAAACCTTTTTGAATTTGTGTACCCTATCTTTACGTTGTCCACGATGTTTACAGGAGCCTGCGTTCAGCCTGTACAACCTGCAGCCTGACTGCGAGTACTCGGTGCGTGTGCACCCAGTCAACGTGAAGGGCCGGACAGGGGCCGCCACTGTCACTAACTTCCTCACGCCGCCATGTCACCTCATCAAGGTCACGCAAGGGAAAGCACCCACATGTCACACGGCCGGTAAGTCATGGTGTTTTTTCTTTTTAATTGCTTCCCTTTGAAATGTTGCCCACAATCAGACAATACAATAATGTGTATTGAAATAAATTGATGAACACTGCGATGGTGGTGTTGCTTTGGATCTGTGAACTGTCTCCATAAACGAAGAGAAGTAGAGGTTACATGCCGGAATATTTATAGTAGTGGTCGAAGGAAAAAAGCAGAGGGGGAATAGATGATAATGAACTGATTTGCTAGAACAACTTTATTCTTGATTGGACGTAGTCCTGACACCTAAGACTGTGGTTGGACAAATGAAATACAAGAGCACAAACATTTTACAGGGTTGCCCCGCAATGTCCGTGTGAATCAGAACCAAACATTTGGGGGGTGAAAGTCTTGAACCAAGAAACAAAGTTATATTGTGTATAATACCCCCTTTTAAGACCCCCCAATTTAAGATTCCCTCCATTTCAAGACCCTGTTTTTTCATACTTTTTGTTCATAAACTCTGTAAATTTACCTCCTTTTTAAGATCTGGTTTTCTCAGATTTTGTGAAGGCCTTACAAGGTTGGTTCCGCTGTAACAACACTTGCTTTGCACTGTTTCAGACCCGCCGGGCCGTGTGGAAGGTTTGCATAGCGAGACGTCTCGATGCGTTACTGTCCTGCGCTGGCTACCTCCTACGTCACGGGGCGCCCAGGTCCACACATATGACGTCATGTGGGGCGAAACGGAGGCTGGAGCTTACTCCACTGCCACTGTGATCTATTCGTCTGCACCTGAACAGTTTTCTGTGCCTGGAGTGAGTCTTTGTTAAAAACGGGTTGTGTTTGTATTCTAGAAAAGTGGACACTGGTATTGGCTAAGTTTATCTTGTCTGTTTGGCGTGCTTGTCTTTCCGTCCATTTGCTCGTGTCTGCCCTCCGCCCATCTCTTCTTTTTGTTTTATATATATAAGTTTACTGCAATGCTGCTTTGTCTGGGTCACAGTCTCCCAGGTTAATATAATTGTGCCCAATTTAAGAGATGTTTTTGTTTTGTCTTGTATGGGGCCTTTGTCGGATGGGGGTGGTGGGGGGGTGGTTGTTGACATTAGCAACAGCAAACGACAAGCATTGCATTTTTGACATTGTTTTCGTTATTTATGTACCTATTCTGATGAAGGAAACTGAAAATAAGAGAATGAGAGTATGTTCGATAGGACACCAAAAGGATTTTCGATGTAGTCGTGGCGGTGAAATTTTGGCGTGACTGTATTCATGGCAAGTTTTATGTCTTTATGTTATACACTTAGTAAATCATTCTTCATTAAAAATATTCTCTAGATACGATTGACAATACATGATTAACATTATTTTATCTTTGTATCCATTCCAGGAACGAATATAAACACTATTTCATAATAGCAAATAGCCGCACCTTTCCATCTTCTGAAATGCTTTTAAAACGAGTTACGCCAAAATTCACCGACGACGTCGGTTTGTTAAATCAGCATGGACGATGAATGTACTAACTGACAATGCCGTTGTTTGTGTTCAGAACGTGACGCACGTGCAGCTAGGCAAGCTGACAGCAGGACAGCACTACACTGTACAGGTCAGCGCGACCTCTCTGGGCGGCTCCAGTCGGCCCGCCATCCTCAGTCTTGTGGCGCCCGCATCTGAGGAGTCGTGTCGTGGGACTGATGGTAAGTTTCTTTGTGGATGTGTAGTACTAGAGAAATGACTACAACCTCATAGTAGTTGATACTGCCATGCTGACGCTGGCCAATCTGAATTGCTGTCGATATCAGGATAGAACTTGGATAAGATCTGTGTATGTATCATGCAGTTTGTGATCACTTGGTGATTTACTGATTGTGTGTGCATGTTTGGTGGAGTTGGGTGGGAGTGGGGGTGGGGGGTTACTTTGTGGGTGTGAGTGTCTGTTTTCACGTGTGTGTGTGTGTGTGTCTGTGTCTGTCTGTGTCTGTCTGTCTGTGTTCAGAATCATCTAACCCTCACGCCAAACGATAATTTCTTCAGAGCTCACATTGTCAGCGCACCGTGAAACATTTGAATCTGGTGAATAAATTCAGTCAAAATGAATTATCGAACAGTTGTTGAGGCGTTTCTTCAAAATGGATGAACAGTGAACACCGGCCCTCCTCTTTTGAAATCTTAAAACGATCGGAGCAAAAGGTCTTAAAAGGGAGGGAGTCTTAAAACTGGGGTCAATTTATAAAGATTATGAAGAGAGAATGTGAAAAAGCAAGGTGTTAATAGGGCGGAGGTTTTAAATCGGGAGTTTTAAAATGGGGGACCCATTGTATATAACTGTTCTTACTTATCGTAGTTGTAATTACGTTTTTTTCTGTTAAAAGATTTGAAGGATCATCCTGGTTCAACAACAACAGCAACGACAACAACAACAACAGACGATACTACAATCGTCAACAAAAATGACTCCAGTGTTTCACACAACACTTCGTCACCTTCACCAAAGAAAGCCACTCCCACTGACGCTCCTCTCTCTCCCCTCACCTCTCCCCCAACCCCCTCCACCAAAGACTTGTCCAGTTCTACAGCAAGCAGCATTGTCACAGCGACGTCAGGCAGGTCGCGGCACAACACGGACACAGTTGTTGGAGGTGACCCTGCTGGCAGCACATTCAGCATCAATACTCAGCCCAATGCTACTAACCCCACTCCTACCTCCACACACAGAAATGCTCACAGCAGAGACTTGGAGGCGAGCACTGTGAGCACACACTCTGCACGCGATGGTGTGACTTTAAGTTTGCATCCCTCGACGCCCTCACGCGGAACCGATGTTAAAGGGGCGAGTGTGACGCTTCAGGCTTCGTTTGTAACTTTGCTGATGTGTTTGCTGTTCTTGGGTGTGTGTTCGTGACAGCAAGGATGAATCAGTGTGCGGAAAAGAGTTTGCAGGTGACACAGGAGATTTTTCTCCTGTCACACCGTTGTTGAGATTACAGGAGGTAAGATTTAAAAAGTGGACTCACAGGGTAGGCTTTCGATAGGGAAGAACAAGGAGAAAACGTTGAAGATGTATCGACCAGATTAGGTGATATTAAATCACATGTTAGAGGTTGATAGTGTCTACTTAATAAACGAACGGGGTAGGCTTTTGATAGAGAAACGATACTTACGAGCAAACACAATGCAAAGTATGAATAGGCCTTTGTGATGTGTAGGTTGACATAACAGGATATCTGCAGTATAAGCATTTGAACAGACCTACTGTTACTTTTTACGTGATACTCAGTATATTAAAGCTAGACGTTTTGCATGTGAAAGATATTCGTTAGTGAAACTACTGAGCACTTTGGCAATCGTGATGTTAACAACTTATAAGTACGAGATAGCAGTGTGACAACATTGAAAAGGTCGTCCCTCTATGCGCAAAAGAAGGTTTCTCTCAGTTTTTCCATCGTATAATTTTGCTGGGAATATTTCAACGAAATCGTCGCGATATAACCTTCGTGGTTGAAAACGACGTTAAACACCAAATAAAGAAAGATTTCAACGAAAACTAAATTCGTCGTACCGGCCCGTTATTAATAAAAGCGGCATAATAAAAACCAATAAGGGTTCAATGTTACAGCCCGAAAATGCTCTCAGTCTCGGGATATGACGAGATTTGGGGAATATATTTGTCACCACCAATGAACGTTTCGTTTTATAGGCCTACTGAAAATCGTCAGATTTGTGCACAAAGACTGCCAGATAGAGAGACAGACAGAGAGACAGAGAGAGAGACACAGACAGAGACAGACAGAGAGAGAGAGACGGAGACTGAGAGAGAAACAGAGAGAAACAGAGAGAGAGAGGGATAGATGTGCTAAAGAGAAAGGTGATGTCGCAAGGGGAGGCAGAGCGTATACATGCTTTTCAAGCTCCTTGTTATTAAGATGCTGTTAACTTGATGTCTTTGACAGTTTCTGCGACTCCTCAAGGCTTTTCAAGCTAAAGAAAAAGAAGGAGAAAAACGCTGAACATTTCTTGATCAGATTCTGCGACATCAAATCGCAAATTAGAGAGTGGCAGCATTAGTTTGCCCAACAAACAAGGGAGGCAACAAAATATCTTGCCCCTGCACAAGCACTGGTGATTGGTGAAATGTTAGTCTTTGTGGTTTGTTTTGTTAGCGTGACAATACTGAACATCTTAGACAAGAAATGTTGTCATCATTTTCACGAGTTTTCATTCACAAACACCTGGGAAATAAATCTTATGTTCCCCATGCAATAACTCGAGGTGGTGAATGGGTTTGAGCTTTCAGGTGAAACGTGGATTGTCAAAGTAAAAGCCAATCAGGCTGATTGTTTGATGTGTGGAACCATCGCGGCTTTGGATTTGCGTTTCCGAGGACAACGATTGTAAGCATTCACTCTCAAAGACCCAATCAATGTTGATAATTACCGCGGCGACTCATGGTCAAATTTGCAACTTATCTCTGTAATCGCAAAATCCACAATGAAAAGTCATAAATACTTAAAAAGAAAAGAAATATGCTCAACACTTACTGAACTCACACGTATGATCGCAGCTCTGTACATTTTCAGACTGGAAGAAAAGCCTCAACAAGCTACGTTTGACGTCACATACAAGGTTGACGTGTTATCTCGAGCTACTGTGACGATGCTTTGTGGCCCGGAGTTGGATTCTAAAAATTCGTCTCCCTGTGGGTTATTGTGCATTTTGTTGCACAACCAAAATGATGACAAAAACGATGTTTGGTGGCTTGTCGTCAGACCAGCATTTTGTTGTTGGTCCTCGGGGAGCATATCGCCTTTTGTCTCATATTTATCAACCGCGGCCTTCGACCTTGGTCGATAAAGATGAAACAAAAGACGATATGGTCCCCTTGGACCAACAGAAAAGCTGGTCTGTCAACAAGCCACCAAACATCTTATAATGTTTGCAAGTGTGGTTTTCTTGGACATACCGACGGTTTGGCCCAACTGCCAAATGTTTCCTTTTTCAAGGAACCATGTAATGATGTTACGAGAGTAGCACAAGTTTGTATGGGGCGGGGATATAGCTCAGTTGGTAGCGCGCTGGATTTGTATTCAGTTGGCCGCTGTCAGCGTGAGTTCGATCCCAGGTTCGGCGGAAATTTATTTCACAGAGTCAACTTTGTGTGCAGACTCTCTTCGGTGTCCGAACCTCCCCCCGTGTACACTACATTGGGTGTGCACGTTAAAGATCCCACGATTGACAAAAGGGTCTTTCCTGGCAAAATTGCTAAGGCACAGTTACTAATTGTCTACCTATACCCGTGTGACTTGGAATAATAGGCCGCGAAAGGTAAATATGCGCCGAAATGGCTGCAATCTACTGGCCGTATAAAATTTCATCTCACACGGCATCACTGCAGAGCGCCTAGAACTGTACCCACGGAATATGCGCGATATAAAGACTCATTGATTGATTGATTGATAAGCAGTGAGTGTGATGATATTGATAGGCTAGCTAGTAGTAAAATTATAATGTTTCACTCGGTCTCAAAATTTTTCTTAACTTGATTAATATGAGTTAATTATTATTTAGATATGTTTTGTTCATTATTAGTCAACAACAAAAAAACACCCTTAGTTTTGATTCTTTGTTGATGTTTATTGACCTTACCTTTTTTTCATCGTGGCGACTTGATTTTATACGATGTTGAGAATGGGACTATCAGTATCTTTATTCCAACTAACCAGAGCGTCAGCCCAAAAAATCAATAAAAACTGATTTCAATTTTTTGACTCAAACTTAAATGGTTAGGTTATACTTTCAACACAAGTGTGCTACTCAACTTGCTAGTATTCGCATTAATTCTTTGACAAAGCATGGTGTTTTCCATGTCGACATCAGGTGTTGTAGGTGTGTGCAGTGTGACTGACAATGGTGTTTGCACAATCCTGTTGTTTACAAAGTACTGTGCTTGGGAAGTGCAAGGGAGACAACCCCAGGTTGAAGAAACCGTTCCACTTGTGTAAGCAAGTGTGAACACCACCAATACAGATCTGTCACAACTTTTGGGTGACATAGGAGCGTCCTTCCACGCATAACATTACTAGAAGTCAATAACCTCCATGATTCCTATGCAGAGTAAATATTTCTGGCTGAATTGATTTCGCATATTAACTAGAACAAGAACAAATAGGCTACTTAGTTATAAATCTGTCTTTAACAAACATAAATTTGCCTCAAGGCCTTACTTACAACTACAATACGATACTGCACAAGGACATATAAAGTTTAAACATTTGATTTCACATCCTGTATGGTAATTCAATACCGTGTACAATTTCGATGATACAGGTGTCTTATACGAAATTACTTTTGTAAATGGAATCCCGCTTTGCACCAAAACAACCAAGCTGTGGATTTGTGTATGCCTTCAAGTGTAAGAATGGTTTTATCTCCTGAAAAAGCCTGGACAGACCTATTGTGATTACAATAATTATGCTTTACGAGGAAAGGAAGGCCTGTTAGTACAGCCTGTGCACATTCCCTCTCGCTGATGTTCGTAAATGACGCCAATGGAGGCGCATGCGCTAAACACGTAATTCTCTGCTTCTTTGAATTCTGATATTTCAGGCCACTGTAAATTGTTCATAACTTAGTGATTAGAATTTCCGTCTGTGTTTGGTGTTCGATTATTTAAAATAGTGTTTCTTGATGACAAGTCACTAAAATGGCTTTGAATAATAGCCACACCAGTGAGCGAAGTAGCTAAGCTTCTGATGTATAGTTAAATCTTTTGTAATTTTCTGGCTTTGATTTTGTTGTATGTTTTTTGTTTTTGTATTGTTTTGTTTTTGTTTTTATTTTCCTTTCTGGTGTGGTTTTAGTAATGAGACGTGCCCTATGTAGGCTAGTAAAGGACAAAGTGTGCGATTCTCTTAACGAAAGAATTCATATTTGGCGGAACTGGTGAAACTTTTAGTCCACACCCTAATGTAGCTAACATAAAGATGATTTCGCTGTTGAGAGAAACAGCGAGAAAAGTGTGTGTGTGTGTGTGTGTGTGTGTGTGTGTGTGTGTGTGTATGTGTGTGTGTGTATGTGTTTGTGCGCGCGTGCGCGTGAGTGTGTGTGTGTGTGTGTGTGTGTGTGTGCGAGAGAGAGACAGTTGCAATGTACACATGTTCGATTTAAAAGATTGTGAGAATATAGTACATGTTTTGAATTGTACATAATGTTTCAAGAAAGCTTTAAATAATTCTGTGTGCTAACCGTAACGAGAATGTATGGGGACTATAACGCGTGAATTAGAAAAAGACGAAACGATGCAGAGAGATACAGCTACAGCTAAACCCTCTTTGGATTTTGTTTCAGAACATATTTTCACCATTTTTGTATTTTCTCTTTGTGTGTGTATGGTAAATGTACAGACCGTTTACCACCGCTACTGCAATCACAGTTTTATATTTTAAACTTTTGAAATCTGTTAAAGGCTGGTAATTTTTCGAGAGAGCCAGCTGTTTTGTATTCTTATGCAAAGCTTTTTTTTTAATATCGTATATATTTTTTTATAACCTAGGAATAATATCACGTATAGCAGAGTACTCAATATGTATTACTTTGCCTAGTCAGCGAAACACTATTTTCAAGTGTGCTTGTCTAAATAAACTGTACAATAATATTTTTATGCGTTTTGAAATGTACAACTTATTGTACTCTTGAAGAGAAATGGCACTCATGTACGTCTGCGAGGTAATGTCTGATTTGCTTTCTTTTCCATGTAGATATTATGTATGCTTTATATGAACTTTAGTTACATATTAACAGGCAAATACCAAGTATGCCTATAAGACAAAAATAGAGAATACTACATTGCTTGCTGTGTGGTACCAGATTTACACGAGTTGATTTTTCAAATAGTGAACAGCTCGCTTTCGCTCGCAGTTCAATATTTTAAAAAAACAACCTCGTGTAAATCTGGTACGACACAGCAAGCCATGTAGTATTCTCTATTTACATACTTTGAATGGCCATGTTTCGAAAAGTATTGAAAACGCAAAATGTCTTTCGGTATTCTGAGACTCACTCTCTCTCTCTCTCTCTCTCTCTTTCTTTCTCTCTCTCTCTCTCTCTCTCTCTCTCTCTCTCTCTCTCTCTCTCTCTCTTTCTCAGTTCAGGGAATGAAAAGATTAATCACTGTGACATGATCTATGTACACATGTATTACTGTCTGATGTATACAAATTTGGGTCATTTATGAAACACAATATTTGCTATGATTATGTTGTATATGGACGCATACCCTTCAGAAGGGGCTCTGGCCTAAAACTGAATAAACTTTCGTATTCTCTCTCTCTCTCTCTCTCTCTCTCTCTCTCTCTCTCTCTCTCTCTCTCTCTCTCTCTCTCTCTCTCTCTCTCTCTCTCTCTCTCTCTCTCTCTCTCTCTCTCTCTCTCTCTCTCTCTCTCTCTCTCTCTCTCTCTCTCTCTCTCTCTCTCTCTCTCTCTCTCTCTCTCTCTCTCAGTCTATGTGTGGAGATGGATTATGCGTGGTACTCTGTGAGATATTGAATACAGTACAACTCTGATTAGTATTTGTTATTTTCTTCTAAATACAAGTAAGCCTTTTCGTGCCTGGTTAATGAATGATAGCACTGCATCATGTCAGTTTGCGAATGCGTTTGTTTGAGTGAGGGACTAAAAGAATGTGATTGTGTGTGTATATGTGTGTGTGTGTGTGTGTGTGTGTGTGTGTCAGTTTGCATGTATGTTTATATTTTTTTTAAAGATGGAATAAACCTTCCATGATCACACTGGTTTCAAATACTATGTTGTGTGTGTGTGTGTGTGTGTGTGTGTGTGTGTGTGTGTGTGTGTGTGTGTGTGTGTGTGTGTGTGTGTGTGTGTGTGTATTTGTGACAAATGAAAGATTTAATAAATGTGTGATTCAAAATCACATTATTTATATTTGATATTGTTTGCGTTTCTCTTGTACTCTGGAAACTCGTAGCCGCGCGTGACTTAGAATTAGAAAAGTCTTGTTCGTGAGCTTATTGGTATTTTCTCGTGTATGTGTGTGTGTGTGTGTGTGTGTCAGAGAATTTGGACTAAGAAACAGGAGAGAGTCTGTTGATGTACATGTGCTTTTATTTGTTGTCATTTATAATATGTTCACACACATCCGAGAACAACAGTCCAGTTAAAGTTGAAGTGATAATTAAAGAAGAATACACCAATGATATCATTCAAAATAAAGTTTATTAAAATAACTCCATTTAATTATTACTCCACACAAATAAAATTAAAAAATCCTATCCATATTTAGCAATCAATGTTCTAAAAGCGATAACAAATGAACAAAACTATAAGCATACTGTTTTAGTGTAAGTTTTATTTTGTCGCTCAAGATTTTGTATCAGGATGCTCTTGGGATTGATCTAAGCGGTTGCCCATGAAGCGTACCTCGTTACGACAACTTTACTAGAGTTGTGCACCTTGTGTCTCTGTCGCTCTCTCTCGTGCTCTCTGTCTCTCTCTCAGTCTCACCGCGTCGGACAACTCATAATCTTCACTCAGCTCTATTCACCCAAACAGATTATGTACATTTTTTGTTGTTTTCTTTATTTCTTCAATGATATTGTTTGTAGATCGTTAGCCAAACGTCAGTTCGACTTTTATACCGCAGAATATCTCAATCGTTTTGCTGAAAAAAGTAGTCCCCGAGTTAACGATAAATATGCAGATGACCTCTAAATTATTCAAATGTACTCTGAGATCAAAGACAATGACCAATGACAGGTGAGATCGAGACTCGGTTGTGTTGTCCAGAATAATCCCTTCTACAGCTAACAGAGACAAAGAGGCAGGTCATGGGATAAAAGATGATAATCTTCAGTGAAATGAACCCCTACAAGCGGACAAAAACATCTGCTACTTCGGCAAATTCATTGAGTTGTTTCAGAGGCTCTTGCAGAGAAAAATATGTGCAACTTGTCTTAACTTCATTTTCTCTTAACCTGTTTCACATGGTATGAGTTACCTCCCCTTCCTTTAAAAGTTCTAGAACATTGATCAGCAAATGATCAACCTCATGTCTTCACTTGTTTCTGGCAGTTAAGAATTAAACATAAACAAGAAATTCCTTCGAGGTAGGAAAAACACCCCCGTTGGTCAAAGGGAAATAACCATTCTCACTGCCACCAACTGAGAAGGTTATTTCCCTTTGACCATTAATATGTTACTCTATAAGTCCTTGTAGAATCTTAATCCACCAATAACTCCCTAACCGTGTGTTTGACTGGTCCCAATTTTTGTAAGGACCGTCTCAGGAATGTATAGAACCTGTTCACCAAGTTTGGTGACGATCGGTCAGTTCATTCTTGAGATCTATAAGCGAACACAAACACACAAACACACAAACACATCGAGCGAAACCTATACACACCCCCATACCGGGGGTGTAATAACGATGGTGGTTATGCTAGCATAGCAATTTATAAGAGTTACATTCCTTGCGGTTCCAGAATAAAAATGTCATATCACATGCAGCTGAAATTAAACAACAACGTTCAAACAAACCTCTCTCACAGGCTTCTGGTATTATGGAATCTGTTATGTTTGATTGCGTTTGTTTTCGTACAAGATATCCTCATCAAGTGTGTGTGTTTGGATTAGAATGTTAATGGAATGTCCGTCTCTGTATTCAATTGCCTGTGCCAGGGCAATATTAACATCATTTGACTGTTTCTGGCATTCTTCATCGGGTAAACTGCCTCTCGATGAACATTCACTTTTGGAGCTGCAGGGGGACTGCTGTGTGGTTTCAGGAGAGGAAACGACTGAAGGCGAGGGTTGTAATGTGCCCAGCTGATGCTTTGCCTCGTCATAGTCATCCATGGCTGGCTCAGCTTCTGATTCCATTATAACCAAAGACCGGCTTCCAAAATAAGTATTGCGCTGCTCCGCTTTGCATTTGTATACTTTCACAAGTCCACTTTCGTTTTGCCTCATTGGCTTGCTGTAAAATGAAAACAAAATAGTACGTCTGCTTTTCAGTTCTGCATGTTGCTCGCGTTAGAAGTTTCCCTAGTTTTCAAAAAACATCTTGAAAGTTTGACAGTAATACCCAGGCCTAGGCAACAGCTAAAATATGTTCGTAATGCAAACCCCTCAAATAGACACAATTTCAAATCATGGTATGCAAAGCAGCCAAACCCATCCGACCCCCCCCCCCCCCCCACCCTCACCTGTTTTATTCAGTGGAAAAAAATAAAGCAGTATATGGCCAATGCAATAAGTATTGCGATTCTATTGCAGAATATTGATCAAAGAATGTAGAAATGCCATGACATCAAAACAGGTGATAATAGCTTTTCTAAACATATCTGTCAGTGCCCTTTTGTTTGTTCGTTCATGGGCTGAAACTCCCACAGCTTTTACGTATAAGACCGTTTTTACCCCGCCATTTAGGCAGCCATACGCCGCTTTCGGAGGAAGCATGCTGGGTATTTTCGTGTTTCTATAACCCACCGAACTCTGACATGGATTACAGGATCTTTTTCGTGCGCACTTGGTCTTGTGTTTGCGTGTACACACGGGGGTGTTCGGACCACAGAACTTATATATTATATCTAATATAAGTTCTGTGGTTCGGACACCGAGGAGAGTCTGCACACAAAGTTGACTCTGAGAAATAAATCTCTCGCCGAATGTGGGGACGAACTGACGCTGACAGCGGCCAACTGGATACAAATCCAGCGCGCTACCGACTGAGCTACGTCCCCGCGGCCTGTTGAACACCAACAGTTTTGTCCATCATTTTGGACCGGCCAGAGCACAAGGCGCTTTGCTTTTCAAACACAATAGAAGAAAAAGTAAATGTACAAATGGTCGTCAAAACACACTTACTGTAAAATGCAGCGGAGTGAAGTTTCCAGCTCTGCCAAGGCTACGAGTGATTTGCTTCAGATTACATGTAAACAGTCTTCCGTTCTACCCCTACGTTATTTGTGAGTGTCTGGAGTCTCGTCAAACCGTCAGTACAGTTTACGTGTAGTCTACTGGCACAATAATGTGTCACTGGTCGTCGTAGCTGTGATATATAATTATTTTCTAAAGCTCAGAACTATATGCAAGCAGTTTTGCGTTCTACTCCATAAGGCATTTATGAGTGACTAGAACCGGGGTGAACAGCTCGCAAAGTCTAGTCAGAATTTGCAGAAAATGATTGATCGTGCCATGGTTGTGATCAGTCTGAATTTTGTTCGAAAGAAGGATACTCTATGGAAAATTACGTCAGTTTGACATTGGCGGATACATTGCATTGAGTTTAGTTGTAGTTGTCTCTGTGGACACAGAATGCTTTTGTTATTAATTCATGAAGAGGCTGTAAACAGCTCCAAGGGTGACTCCAAATGACTGTTTGTCTGTCTGTATGTTTGTTTTGTTTGCTTGTTAAAATGATTTGTAAATCTAGGAACCCAAAGGCTGTTGCGTTTTTATAAAGCAAGAATGTTTCATATTGATTTCTCATGCCCGCTTGAATGGAGACACGAAGTAAACAGATCGGAGAGCGAAATCACACACACTGACACGAACGCACGCGTACTCACAGCCTTACATACACTCTCAGCCGAAACGCACACACACACACACACACAACCACACACACAACCACACACACACACACACACCACCACCACCACCACCACCACCATCATCATCGTCATCACCAGTGGCAGCATACATTTTTTTTTTCCTTGTCCCGGTGTGCTCTCACGCCGCCCCGTCCCTGCACTCGCTGCTCCATCCACCTCTGAATTTCGTTCCGCTGCCAGACTTGTCGGAGGGATGTCGGGTAGTTGCGGTAGGCTACCCTCGGAAGATGACACTGCACTTCTGCTGAGTCACTTCGACGGTGTTCAGTAGTGGGTCTGTCCCGAGCTGACGGACGCAGCCCACTACCTACTATGCCCCCTACTAACGACATTGACTGCTAAGTCGCGGAGCCAGACTGAGTGAGGGTCCCCCTCCAGAGAGCAGACCGCCACCACGTCCCTCCGTCGACCCCCCCAGAACGTCACACGTTGAAGACTGACAGCAGAAGTACTATTCAGGGAAGGATGGAACAGGAACACTGAGACCAAGGTCACCATGAGAGCTCCGGGCATGAAGGGCCACAAGAGCAAGGACAATTTATAATTTTGGATGATTAATGAGATGAGGATGATTATAATGATGATGCTATGGATTTCCAATTTGGTTTGAGACTACGGGGCAGCACTCTACGCTTACTGTCATAATATATCCTGGTGTCAACCAGGCCCGAGAACTGCCGCACCTGCGGTGTTGGTCAGGTATACAGAACCTGAGCACCCTCAAAGTCGCATTCGTTAAGTGAATGACACTCGGCTGTGTGATTCCAGCCTTCCCATAGGAACCATAGCACTTCCACACTGGGTAGGAGCCGACCGTAGCCCGAAAAACCCACATGAACTGACTGGGATTCGAACCCACGACCTCCCGGCCCACAGCCCGATGCGCTAACCACTGCGCTACGGGGGCCGGTGCAGCAGCATACATTTCTACTGGTATGCTTTCACGAGCAAAGAAACACTGGCACACGTATACAGACTTTTTATTAATGAAATAATACGGAATTCAAGGCGTTACGTTTGTTTGATACTCTTTTCGTGAATATAATAAAACTCACAGAGTATGTGCAGTGTCAGGAATGACATATTTAAAATAGTAACAGACAGACAAAGGGCATGCTTTCATGCGCGTTCGTCGTTCTCCTACCATTAATTCTAAACTGTCATAAAAAAAAAACTAGGCAGATACGTTTCAGTTCAGATCTTTGTGATGAGGCCGTTTATTGTAAAACCAGTAATATGACTGGATAGGCTATTCATTCCCCTACTATATGCAGCAAACACTGAGATTGATTTTACGTAAGGTAGTCTCTATACAGTGGAACCTACAACACAGACACTCCTCAAAATCAACTTCGCAAAAGGAAGGTTCACGCGTTAAATTTGACAAATAATCAGAAACACTAAAATGTAACTTTAGCATGTCGTTGGAACGAACAATCAAATGTGTAAATCCAAAAAGAAAGAGACTGCCAACGTTCCAAGTTCAGAATAAAAAAAGGTAAGTTGTTGGAACGTTGTTATTGACCAAATTACGTTACAATCACAGATATTTCAACCCAACGGTATTTTAAGTGAACAGACAAACAAATATTCACACCAAACTTATCTTAATAGAATCAGTTTTCGCCCACTCAAATCAAATGTGTATCCAAAACAGTCACTTGTTCCCTATCTTGTCTGAGTATGACAGTACGACAAGCTGAGCGGTGTATGTGTCATTCCTCTCAGAAGCCATAGATAGCGGGTTTTCAAGCCCATTTAGCGGGTAATGGGACAAAAATATCCTTAGCGGATTATGACTTTATTCAGTTATTCTGCAGAAAAACAGAAATGCTGGAGAAAAACTGTTTGTTTCTGCAGCATTTCTGCATAATGTCATCTTTCGCGAGAGCAACGGGTTTTTTTTTCTGCAGTAAAACATTTTACTGCAGTAAAATTGAAATCAAGAATGCTGCAGTAAAACGGTGCTGTTGTTTTACTGCAGAAAACCTGTTTACACTTTTTCTGCAGCATTTTGTACTGGCTCACTATAATGTTTATTTATTTTTATTTTTTTATTTATTTAATTTTTTTTTTACACGTTTTTATTTCTTTTTGGTACACGACATCAACATCAGACAGCAACATCAAATAACATCAACCATATTGATTATAATGTTGGAGCACGCGAGCCCCCCTCTGTCGAGAGATGGACTCATCCAGAATTACCAATACAGTGAAGTCCGGCTGTAGTGATAGACCCATATAGTGATAGTCCGGCTGTAGTATTAGAATTTGTGGGTCCCGGTCCCAGTTGTACATGTTCTTTGTTAACGTAGTCCGGTTGTAGTGATATTTTTCAGTCCGGATATAGTGATAGTCCGCTTGTAGTGATACTATTTTCAAGTCCCGGGGAAGCTATAGTTGTGCGTGACACGAATGTATTTTGTCTGTCTGATTGGTACACTGCGGAACAAACTATTATACTATCCCAGGGGGCGACGAATACAAACGCTACTTTACAAGGTCGTTCGTTTTTCTCCAGCAAAACTGTCACAGACTATTCTGAAGAATAATTTAATCGCAATAATGCTGCAGAAAACCAAGTAAACATTATGCTTCAGAAAAACTGTTTTACTGCAGTAAAAAACGTTGCTGCGGCGAAAGATGACATTATGCAGAAACTTGCTGCAGAAAAGACAGTTTTTCTCCAGCATTTCGGTTTTTCTCCAGAATAACTGAATAATGTCATAATCCGTCAGGAGCCAGTACAAAATGCTGCAGAAAAAGTGTAAACAGGTTTTCTGCAGTAAAACAACAGCACCGTTTTACTGCAGCATTCTTGATTTCAATTTTACTGCAGTAAAATGTTTTGCTGCAGAAAAAAACGCTGCTTCGGCGAAAGATGACATTAAGCGGAAATGCTGCAGAAAAGAACGGTTTTTCTCCAGCATTTGTCTTTTCAGCAGAATAACTGAATAAAGTCATAATCCGCTAAGGATACAAAAATACGGGACATTTAAGTAACCACTTCATTCCAGGTTTTCGAACAACGCAATATCAAGTTCATTATACAGGACAATAAGCAAATGTTACGCTTTTCTCGACTGCTCATGTTGAACCGATTCTTTTACATGGCCATATCTAATTCAAGTAATACAACTTCTTTTCTAATGAACATATTAATCTATCATACTACAAAACTATCAACATCGTCATCTGCATTTATATCATGAATAAGCGAAACTGAAGAAGAATGTACATTATTTTGTCATGGCAATTTTTTGTTGTTGTGAATACCTGAAATGCTAGTTTAAAACTCAGAATAGGATGGAAATACTCATGAAGCAGAATCGAAGAAGCAAATACCTGATATGTTCGAGCTATCTCCAAGCCACCCAGCCCTACCCAGGGAAAATAATAAAAGCAACAACAACAAGTCGCGTAAGGCGAAAATACAATATTTAGTCAAAAGTAGCTGTCGAACTCACAGAATGAAACTGAACGCAATGCCATTTTTCAGCAAGACCGTATACTCGTAGCATCGTCAGTCCACCGCTCATGCCAAAGGCAGTGAAATTGACAAGAAGAGCGGGGTAGTAGTTGCGCTAAGAAGGATAGCACGCTTTTCTGTACCTCTCTTTGTTTTAACTTTCTGAGCGTGTTTTTAATCCAAACATATCATATCTATATGTTTTTGGAATCAGGAACCGACAAGGAATAAGATGAAAATGTTTTTAAATTGATTTCGCCAATTTAATTTTGATAATAATTTGTATATATTTAATTTTCAGAGATTGTTTTTAATCCGAATATAACATATTTATATGTTTTTGGAATCAGCAAATGATGGAGAATAAGATAAACGTAAATTTGGATCGTTTTATAAATTTTTATTTTTTTTTACAATTTTCAGATTTTTAATGACCAAAGTCTTTAATTAATTTTTAAGCCACCAAGCTGAAATGCAATACCGAAGTCCGGGCTTCGTCGAAGATTACTTGACCAAAATTTCAACCAATTTGGTTGAAAAATGAGGGCGTGACAGTGCCGCCTCAACTTTCACGAAAAGCCGGATATGACGTCATCAAAGACATTTCTCAAAAAAATGAAAAAAACGTTCGGGGATTTCATACCCAGGAACTCTCATGTCAAATTTCATAAAGATCGGTCCAGTAGTTTAGTCTGAATCGCTCTACACACACACACAGACAGACAGACACACACACACACACACACACACACACACACACACACACACACACACACACACGCACATACACCACGACCCTCGTTTCGATTCCCCCTCGATGTTAAAATATTTAGTCAAAACTTGACTAAATATAAAAACCAGCCAAACTAACCTGTTCGGATGCGAGGAAGGTGAGCTAGGGAGACAAGAGGAGATTTGCAACACCCTTATAAAGGGTACCCGAAGGTCGGTGAGATCTCTAACATCTCGCCCTCATCAAACAAACACAAACAGTATATTATGTTATGGGACGGCCTTGAACATTTAACCTTGTTAACAACAATTTTTATGTGATAAAATCATAGCGTAAGCATTCTCGATGGTTTTGGACAGGTTGTAAAACACCCATTTATCATTAAATATTCTGCCCTCTGAGGGAGTGAAAAAAACAGTTACAAAGTACAACACACACAAAATATATTCAAAATAAAGTCACACTGTAATATAACTCATTTATACAGGACAAAAAGAACACTAATTCTTTTGTGTTATTATGAACACCTGCACCGCAAAGTAAAAGTGCGATGACAGAGCTGAAATTCAGGCCTGATATTCTCCACAATATGCAAGTTGTAGTGTGTGCGTTTTGAACTTTATAATTGAAATCATAAGTTAGTTATCAATCAATATGAGGCTTATATCGCGCGTATTCCGTGGGTACAGTTCTAAGCGCAGGGATTTTTTTTAATTTTTTTTTTATGCAATTTATTTATGCCGTGTGAGATGGAATTTTATTTACACAATACATCACGCATTCACATCGGCCAGCAGATCGCAGCCATTTCGGCGCATATCCTACTTTTCACGGCCTATTATTCCAAGTCACACGGGTATTTTGGTGGACATTTTTATCTATGCCTGTACAATTTTGCCAGGAAAGACCCTTTTGTCAATCGTGGGATCTTTAACGTGCACACCCCAATGTAGTGTACACGAAGGGACCTCGGTTTTTCGTCTCATCCGAAAGACTAGCACTTGAACCCACCACCTAGGTTAGGAAAGGGGGGAGAAAATAGCTAACGCCCTAACCCAGGGTCGAACTCGCAACCTCTCGCTTCCGAGCCGGCGCAAGTGCGTTACCACTCGGCCACCCAGTTAGAAATTACTTACTGCAAGCTGCTAGTTCCATATGACACCAGCTAAAAAGAAGAGCTGAAAGAACAGCAGTATCCGTAACAAACCACAAGTACAATAAAGAGATGCAAACTACTCATTCCAAATGTCAAGTTATCGTCAATCGAGTTTAAATCGCATGAAGATTACTCTTAATATGCAAAATTTATGCAAGCATATGAGATAATGTATTTTTGTGTGAACCGTGATTTGGTCACAGAATTATGAATCAAAAGTACTGTACAGGGCATTGATCATTACAGTACATCTGGCATTTAATTTGCCTGTAAACATTATATAAAAAAAAATACCTTCATATCAGCATTTAAGAGATTTGTTTTAGATTATGAAATTCTGTGAAAAGAAGACATGCACATTATGTAACATCCCTCACACAAACAAGACAATACACTCTGATAATGAAAACAAAGCATTATACAAACACACACAATTCCTAAAAACACATGTTTGATTAAGCACAATAAGAAGACTTATAAGCAGTCATCGTATGATAACAGCCATGCAGAAAATCAGCTGTAATTACATGAGACGTAAACTTGGCTGGTCGTAAGCAACGAGCACATTGTGCCACAGAATGGGGAAACAATAGAAAGGCGGAAGCAGAACTGCACGTTCATAAAATGTTATTAGAAATGTACACTGAAAAAGCAAATGTCAATATGCATGACGATAATGTTCATAGCAGGAAACCAACAGACACTATGTATGACCTGTGCTGTTTTCTAAAGTAATGGCTTTACACAAAACATGCTGACATAATGAACTTAAATATCAATGGTTAATACAAATTACGTTTCAAACAATTGGAAAAAAAGAATAGAGCTTAAACAATGACCACGAGTTGATTACTGGAAAATAAACCACGATTGGGTATACCAAGCGGCTGCAAATACCCACGAGGGTTTATTTTCCAGTAATGAACGAGTTTTCGTCATTGTTTAAGTTATTTACACAACGAACAACACGGGTCGAACATGCAGTCATGCAGACGACATTTTGTAGGCAATTTCATTTCAGCCTAATCATCACTCAGAGTGTCAAATGCGCGTCATTCAAATAGTCCCCTTCTAGTTCATCAATCTGCAGTCGTCACAGCTGTGAAAGCATTAATGCAAATCATGCGCTGTAGAAGTAAAGCAAGCAGCGTCAGCCGGGATCCAACAGAGCGCTTAATAGGAAAGATTGTGACGCAGTGTTTCTTATGTGATAGTGTCGAAACAGTGCATGCACTATATAACAGCAAGGGATTGCTTGTTTGTTTTCCAATGCTTATATATGTTCAGAACTTTAACACAAGTCAAAGTACATGCACATAAATTCATCATTTTACAAAGTTTTGCCCTTTGCATCCGCAAATATTACAAGTCTGATCCTCAAATTCAAAAAGCAGTAATATCCTAAACAGTGATGATTTAACATAATTCTACATATATAATTACAAATGGAAGAAAGCGGTCTGAATAGTGAAGAACATTAGGCAAGAGCTGTTCGGAACTAGTCTCCTCCACGCCTGAGAGAAAAAGAAGCATTGATACAATTGATTTAGTGGTTGTGAGTTTTTAACGTCCTTTCTCATTTCACACAGTAGTCTTCGTGTTTGAAGTTACATACATGTAGGTCTATCACTGTAAAATGAAGAAGATTCTACAAAGCTCACACCTTTTCACACTTATTAATTCAAATCTTGTTAATTTTTTTTATATCTGCATTGATAAGAACATGAAACTTTAGATCATGACAGCTGTCTTCTGTTCCAAATGCGTGAGTGGAGCTGTTTACTGTAGTCACGGTCAGTTAGGTCTTTAAACATGTAAGTCTTCCATGATGTTTTACTAGATGTGCTTATTGTCGTGAAGGTCAGGTAGGTCTGTGAACATGACATAGGACGTAATCTTCCATGCTGTTTAACTGAATGATATGTGTCCTCATGACAGTAAAGGTCAGTCACCATGAAAGTGTCTCATGATGCTTTACTAATTGTACTTATCCCCGTAAAGGTCAGTTAGGTCTGTGAACATGACATAATCTTCCATGCTGTTTGGCAGGCCAAGCTGCGCTACTGCCCGGGGACGTCTACAGCGGACACTGAGGCTGTTAGAGATCACCAGACGACACATGGACATGAGGCTGCGAGGATTAGTGGTTATCCGACCTACATACCGCACAGCTGCCAGGAAATTCTCACATACTTCCTCCGCTGTTTCACCCACTCTGTCCGTGCCCCATGGATCTCGGTCTGACTGAGGATTGAACGCCTTGGTCAACATCCGCGCAGTGATCCAGAACAGCTCCTTGTAGGAGCACGAGCCGGACTCGTACAGCATGTAGTGGACTGCAGGCATCCCGTGAACTACGGCGTAGAGTAGCGGGGAGGTGATAGCGCTTCTCCACGCCTGCTGACACAGGCTGTACCAAGGCGATGGCAGGATTTCGCTGTCCGTATCAGTCATGGCAGGCTGGTGGGTACTGAACCCCAACTTGATGCACTCTGCGACCATCCGCTGCGGGCACTCCTTGTTCATGACGGCGTACATCAGGACCGACTGTCCTCTCGCTGTCACGGCCAGTGGATCGACTCCTCTCCTCACAAGGTAGTACATCGTCTCCCAGTCTCCCGCTGCACACACCGCGTGAAGGGGCGTCTCTCTCAGACGGTTGACTCCTCTGCTTATATCTTGGCCCCAGAACAGGGACTCGTCTATGATGTCTGCTTTGTCGAAGTCGATCACCTTCTTCAGAGGGATGCATTTGTTAGTGTCGCGTTGGTTCAAGTTGCCGTGAAACTGGACGAGTAACTTGACTGTGTCCCATTTTTCCGCCATCGCCGCTCTGTGGAGCACGGTGTAGTTGTCATTGTCCGGCGCGAACTGGTCAGCTCCTCTCAGTATCAACTCTTCAACTTCTTTCCACTCTTTGTTCCTGGCAGCCTTGTGCAGGGCTGTTTCACCTTTGTTGCTTTTCTGGTTGATGTCTGCGTAGTAACGCTGACAGTGCTCCACCACGTCCCACTGTCTCTGCTCGATGGCCTCCGCTAAAGCCATGTCCCGATGGGCGATTCCCACGGCGTCCCTGTACTCAACAAGCGGTTTGATCACCTGCCAGACGTTGTGGTACAGCGCCTCCTTAAACAGGCCGTTTCGCTCATCCTCGGACAAGGTATGATGGCTGAGGTAAATGCAGTGCCAAGCCAGGCTCCCTTCTTTCGCGTCCATCGCAGTCTTCAGAACCTGTCGCCTGACAGTGTCGTCCACGCTGTATTCCATCACCCGTGCAACGAGAATCCACTGCCGCGTCTCAATCATCCCTGGCAAGGCATCCAGGCAGGTTTTGGTGTTCACTCCTGTCTCCAAAATTGCTCTCACCACATCCCACTTCTTTCGCTTTACCATTTCAGGGAGCATCTCACAGCGCTGTTGTTCACTCAGTGTCAGTTTTACAATCTGTGCCACGACGTGCCAGGCGCCTTTCTTCTTGGCTGCGTCCAGAGCCAGTAAAGTGTTCCTTTCCCTTTGAGTCTGAATGGAAGCAGTCAGCTCACTTCGCCACTCAGTCTGTTTGATAAGTTCTGACAAAGTTGCAACCTGTATGTTGCAAAGGCGATGCAGTTGTCGGAGCAGATTTTCCAGTTCCACAATTGCTCTCACCACAGCCCACTTCTTTCGCTTGACCATTTCAAGGAGCCGCTCACAGCACTGTTGTTCACTCAGTGCCAGTTTTATTATCTGTGTCACGACGTGCCAGGCGCCTTTCTTCATGGCTGCGTCCAGAGCTAGTAAAACGTTCCTTTCCCTTTGTGCATGAATGGAAGCAGTCAGCTCACTTCGCCACTCAGTCTGTTTGATAAGTTCTGGCAAAGGTGCAACCTGTATGTTGCAAAGATGCAGTAGTCGATGCAGATTTTCCAGTTCCTCTGCACCTTTTTTGGATGCCTTTTCAATCGCTGTGCATACGTACTCTTCATTGGGTCTGTTTTGGATTTGGTACAACACATCTCGCCAGCGAGACTTGCTTACTGCCCGCTTAAACGATTCACAGGATTCATCTAACGTTTCTTCCAGCTTCACCAGTCTTGTGGTTCTCCCCTTGGTTGTTTCAGGTGCCTGTTTTGTGAGATCCGTTTGTCTGCGTTCTCCTGCCATCTGTAGCAACTCTCTGAGCTCGGTCACGTCGCCTCCCCGTGTCAGCAACTTCAGAACGGTTTTCCAGTCTGCGTATTTGGCCATTCGAAAGTGCGCGCGCATCCGTACGTCGTCAGACAAACCATGCTCAGTTAGAGCTGGAAAGACGTCCCACTGTCGTTGTTTGAAGGCCTCTTCCAAAGCCCAGACTCTTTGATCGTCGTACAGCGCATGGTTCGCCCACTGCCTGACAGCGCTCCACTGCCGCTGCTGCACGGCTGCCTGAAACAACTCTCGCCGAACGTGTTCCCACACCTGCGATAGGTCAGCGAGCCTGATGACGTCCCATCTCTTCTCGCGCAGCACTGTTGTCAAGGCAACGTTCTGTACGACAGGCAACACGGGAAGTGACGACAGTATAACCAGCAGGTTTTCGTCGTTATCAGGCGTCCGTCTGCGCTTGTAATACTCCTGAATGAACAGACGGAGATGGTGCAGCTGAAATGAACTGTCGACAGGTTTGCTTTTCAACGCAGTTTCAATTTTTTTCCTACCCTCTTTGAGTTTGTCCTGTACATTCCTCAGCTGATAGCTGTCTTCGATTTTGAACACATCGTCGTTGACAGCATGGGAGATAAGCTCTTTATAAACCTCAAGGAGTTCTCTGTCTGTTCGGGCAAAGTCCTCGTGAAACTTGGCAGTGATCTTTACGCCCCGACAGGATTCCCAGTCGAGTAAATGCAGAAACGATCTCAACATTATTTCACAAATCAGCTTGCTCCAGCCAAGTTTGTCTGAAAGTGTTTGACCTGAGACACGAACGTTTGCTCTTGTGAGATTATAGAGCAGACTGAACATCTGCTCCTGGACAATTTCAACGTCGTCTAAAGCAGGGAAGGTGTCTGCTTCGCCAACTGCCCAAAGAACTAGAACATGATCCATGAATCTCTTGAAAAACACATTCACAGATTCCCATGAACCTGTAGAAAGTAGCTCTTTTAATTTTGCAACGAGCATTTCGTCGTCAAGGTGGCTATGGAAATGCTGAGTCATGTCTTTCTCATCAGCTTCTCTGCAAGCCTGCTCCAGTGCGTACCTCTTGACAGCTTCGCTGCAAAACCCGGCCTGGATCATGTCGCTCACGAACCGCCATCTGGTCCGCTTGACAAGCTGATTCATTATGTCGTCCATTTGATTCATGTCCTTCATGTGACGCCGACAGAAATTGGTGTAAACATGTTTCAGCACACTGTCGTCTGCATCTTGAATGACTCCCGCCAGCACCCACCGGCACTGTCTCTCATCCAGAAACTGTGGTACCGTTCCGGTAAATATCCGCCATTTGCGTCGATTGGCAATGTTCTTGATAAGAATGTCCATCTGTTCTCTACTACATCGTGACAAATTTCTCTCTCGAAACAGTATAGTCAGCGCATACTCGTTCGCTCGCGCACTGGCTTGTGTCAAGGCTAAGCCGCAAAAGTCACGACTCACGCCACGTGTCAAGACTTCAGAGATTGCCATCCATAAACCTCGTGACAGGAGGCGACTGAACACAAGGTCCAGCTGGTCATCAGAGCACCAAGGCAAGAAGTACTTGATGAATGTGTTTTCGTCTGCCTTGTCGCTGCTCTCTGCCACGGCCCATCTCCGCTGCGAGTCTTCAACGCCTAGCTGCAGTATCATGCCTGCGGCTTTCCATACACCTTTTCTGGCACACTTCTCAACAAGATATGTACGCTGATCAATGGTGAATTTGTCAAAAAATTCCATGAACGTAAGTTCGTCTCTACCTCGAGCTGGATCAAGCTTTACTTTTGTACAGAGCACTCCCTCCTGCTGAAAATAACGGAAATTTAACAAGATATTTTGCCTGCCACTGTAGCTCAGGGAACCGCTACACAAGTCATTCTGAAACAGTTCCGTAAGCTTCTCATCATCATAGCGAATCTCAGCAGATCTTATCCACTCGCCGAACAATCGGTGAAAGTGCGGATCATCGGGGTTCTTTTGAATAACGACGTCGGTTGCATCAACAACTTGTTTTCGCATGTCGTCATATTTTTCATCCTGTGCAGCTGCTTCCAGTAACACACGCTCGACGGCTTCACTATCTGCGAACAGCGGGGTGGGATTTGTGTCATCCTCTGCTCGAGCGATGCAATACTTCAGCAGGTCCTTGTATCGCTCGTCGTAATACAAGTCCCGAGTGAAGTCCATACGACATGCTATGATCTCGTCATGGCTTTGTATGTAAGTGGCAAGATCTGCAGCTGACCTTTCACGACGTTCTTGTCTGGCTATACGGTCAATGACGTCATCGACCTCCCTTTCTTTCTGTTGGATATGGGTAAGAATCCCGGGAATAGTTCCACTGGACCTCTTGTGGCTGTGATGTTCATTTCTACATCGTACATTTTGTGAGTTGCCCAAGGCCACTAGTCGGGGCTGCATAACGTCTGTGAAAATGTTCCCTGTGACTGACGACGATGAAACAACTGATGCTGATAAAACAGCAGTTAGCTGGTCGTCAGTGCAAGCAGCAAGCATACAGCTAGCGTAACAACACTGATCACCATTCCGGTGTTTACACCCATCTGTGCGCACAGGCATTTCCATTGTGTTGTCGTATACAACTCGTATAGTACTGGGCTATATTGTCTTGGTTTTTGTTGTTGTTGTTGTTGTTGTTGTTGTTGTTGTTGTTGTTGTTGTTGTTGTTGTTGTTGATTGCGGATCTACTAAAAAAATCATGTGAATGAGCTTGAGATTTCCAAAACCGTATTCGAGCAAGACCTTTTGCTGACAAACATCATGTTCAAACCAATATAGGCCGAATTGCCACAGTAGTAACTCATCTTGCGAACATAAGCCGGATGTGTGTTTGTTAATGTGTGTGTGTGTGTGTGTGCTGGGGGAAAACGGTTGTTATCAGAAAATCATCGCACATAAAGTTCTGTGCATAGAACACAGAAAGTAAGTGGTCACGGAGAACATCTTCCTGTTTCAGTTGGTCAGTGTCAGTATAAATTCACCTCGCATCCATGCTCGTTTGATTAGTTGATTGACAAAGAAAAACAAAAGCAGTATCTCTGTATCAAACCAAAGATCGTCATCACTCTGAAAACCAACAGCAAAAAATGTTGCGTCTCCTACTAAGCCCTGACATGTGCAGCACAAATTCTATAAACAAGGTTGGTTGGCTGGTTCGTTAACGGGTGTATAACTGCCTGGTTCGGTAGGGTGGCTGGCCAGTTGGCTTATTGCTCGTTTTCTGGCTGTCTGGTTGGTTGGCTGGTTGGTTGCCTGGTTGGCTGGTTGATGGCCGGTCATCTGGCTGGTTAGTTTCTTTGCTGGTTGACAGGCTCGCTAATAGGACGGTGTGTGTCCGTGCTGATTGGTTGGCTGGCTGGTGTGTTGGCTGCCCAGCTGGTTTGGTAGGCAGGCTAGCTAGTTCAATGGGCTGGATGTTTGGTTGATTGCGGGTAAGTTGGATGTTCTGCAAATTTTGTCCTGCCAACTGCAGCCTCTTGTGCAAAAGATTACCCTGGGAAGAGCCAGAAAAGACTGTTACTTGTGCGAGAAGACGAATCCAGACACCTCCCAAGAGTCAATATGTAACAGGCGGGACTTCGATCACCATTTAACCAAAGCTACAGTTTTTAAATGTATCCTGTGACTTCCTTCCTCGCCATTTTTCTTCATTTTGTAATGGCCTTCATTGATGCTACACCCTACACCCCCTTCCTCTATCTATCTTTTGTATCTAGTGGGTTTTTTTTTCTCTCTCTCTCTCTCTCTCTCTCTCTCTCTCTCTCTCTCTCTCTCTCTCTCTCTCTCTCTCTCTCTCTCTCTCTCTCTCTCTCTCTCTCTTTTCTCTTTCTTCCCCCTCTTACACTTTCGTTCTTCTCTCTCTCCCTCTCTCTTGACTTTCAGTTTTCTCTCTCTTTTTTTTCTCTCTCTATGTGTATATATCACACACACACACACACACACACACACACACACACACACACACACACAAACACACACACACACATACACACTTCCGCACACACTTCAGGGGCGGATCTGGGGGGGTGCAATGGGTGCAATTGCACCCCCCCGCCCAGCGGGACAAAAAAAAAAAAAAAATAAAAAAGAAGAAAAAAAAAAAGAAGAAAAATGTATCACCTGAAAATAGCACTTTACACGCTCAGATTGCACCAGATTGCACAATTTTGCTTCCTTTTAAAAAAAAAATTCCGGACCCCCTAGCATGCTCGGCGCTTCGCGCCATCGGTTCGGCGCTTCGCGCCTTCGCTGATAAGATACAAAAAAACAAAAAAAAAACTTTGCACCCCCCCCCCCCCCTTTCAAAACCCAGATCCGCCACTGCACTTATTAGGCTTGGCAAACTACTACTAACTTAACAATGTTCAAACATCACTTGCACAAAGACTATTCATACACAAAGATAACCCTTAACTGCTTGACTCTTCCGTCCCCAAGAGCACAATTGAAACAAAGACATACTGTCATCAAACCTTATATAATTATGTCGTATTACATCTTTTGTCACCAGTCCACTCTTTGTTCATCACGTGTACATGTAAAACAATCCGGCATTGTAACATGGGGTGGCTGTTTCTTAGACTACACGCTTGTGCCAAAAACCAATTTCCTCCTCTCTTATGAATTACAGATCACACAACCGCTCGCGGACCTCTCTCTCTCTCTCTCTCTCTCTCTCTCTCCCCCCCCCCCCCTCTCTCTCTCTCTCTCTCTCTCTCTCTCTCTCTCTATATATATATATATATATATATATATATATCTATATATATATATATTGACTATACATGGTTCAATGTAAAGACTGAAATCAGGCGATGAATACTTACTAAGCTGACCATCTCTTCCTCTCTCTCTCTAATAGTGCTCACGAGAAATCACGTTATGAAGAAGATCAGCTCAAGCGTTTGAACACGGTAGAAAATGCGCACACACACACACACACAAACACACACCTAGAGAGACATGCCTGCAAACAGTCACAAAGATCACTAATGTAACGCACGGTTGTGCTGTTCTTGTAAAGCAGATGTTTAAATAACAACATCTTCTTCTAAAACAAACCCACCAGATCCAACCAGAGATAATTGACTATTCAGCGTTCAATGTGTTAAATAAAATCAAGCGATAAATACTTACAAGTACAAAGCTGAACATCTCTTCGTTCGAGCAGCTTGGACAAGGGGAGATGTTTCTGTCCGCAGTGTCTCTCCCACCCTGTGCAAATGTGCAAGGGACCAGGCGTGTGTTCTAAAAACGACAGCTTTGAGTCTGCCGTGTTAATCGAACAAACGTTACGTATTCAACTTTCCCGAAAAATCGCATAACTCTTATCATGTTGGGTTTTCCTCTGGATTTTCCTTTCCTGTCGTATTACCTCTCAATTTCGGCTTCACATGAACAAAGACTTCAGTTCTCGTGTCTTCGCTTTCGCCACTCATATTTGCCTTTTTTTTAACAAGGAAAACGTTGACATTTAGTCATTGAAACTAACACAACTATGAGCACTTATAATTCGAATTAGAATGCTTGCATTCAAGTAGCCCTCGTCAGTTTTTACAGAAACAGAGAAAGAGAAAGTACTTGCTCGGGCTTTTTAAACTTAATATTCAGCGACAAAACAATGTTCACAAGAGTTGTCCAATAGTGATTAGCGATGAGACACGAATGCAAGTATTTCGGCGTTGTATCAAAGTGATAATTAAAGGCACAGTAAGCCTCCCGTAAACCATCACAGAGCTCCCCGAGCGTCTACATATAGTACAAGCATACTTCCATTTGAACGCTCACCGAACGGGAACATCCTGGCTGATTTCTGTCGAGCGTGAGAAGTTTTCAAAGAATTTATTTTCGTGGACTTGGTCCTAAACAACAATGGTGCCTCGTTTTGGTGCTGGACGGCTGTTATGAATACCGGAAATCACGCCCGGACAGTAAGCCTCCCGTAAACCATCACAGATACTGTCAGGCTTTTACACACAGTACAAACACCCTTCCATTTGAACGCTCACCAAACGGGAACATCCTAGGTGCTCTGTGCCACTGATCTAAAAATAGCAACTTGCTGGGTCCTTTGCCGCCAACAGACACTGTTTGGCCTGTAGGTAAAATGTACAATGTATTTTCTGATTTGTGCACAAAAGCTTTTTTTCTTTTTTCTTTTTTTTAACATAACAATGTTTAATGTCACTGTATGTTTAAAAGACCATGGTCACATTTGTAAAAAAAATGTTAAATTAGAAAATAAATAACATTTTGGTTCATGATTTTTCCTACACCTGTGCTGAAAATAAGAAATAAAAATGTCGGTATATAAGTCACTCAAATACAGATAGATATGAATGGCTCGGTTTGAGTTTGTTGCAGTTGACCCTGCACAATACGACATATGATGTTTTTGTTGAACAATTTTGCCGTCACACCTCCCATAGGGTGACGTATTTCACAACTTCCTGTGTTACACAAACTCAGTGATGACCAATTTTGCCTTCACCCCTCCCATAGGGTGACGGATTTCACAACTTTCTACTGATGAACAATGTTGCCTTCACGCCTCCCATAGGGTGACGGATGTCACAACTTCCTGTGTACACAAACTGATGATGTATTTCACAACAAAATGGCGCTGCCCATGGTCAACCTCGAAACTATCCGTATAGAATGGGGGCCAGGAGGCCCCCATAATAATATGCAGTGCGTTGTCTGTGCCGCTGAAACTGCGCAGGTATATTCTGCCCTTAAGATGTCTGTTGCATGTGGTAGGGGTATTAAGGGCCTGCACATAAATTAAATTTGTTTTAACATATAAGACGTACCCCCGGAAAATGTTGATAAAACCACGGAAAATGGAGCAATCAGGTGCAATCTGAGCCTAGAACCTTTACCTACTACACCTTCCAAAAAGTAAATTTTAGAAGACAAATTTGGATCAAAACAAGGACATTGACCGATCTGGTGCAACCTGAGCCAAAACATTACCCAGCTACTTTCCAAAACCGTCACTTAGATGATAAAGGCCTGCTCCTAGGGGGGTCCGGGGGCATTATACAAATCAAGGAAAATGGAGCAAATATAAGCCATCAGTTTTTCTTTATTTTAAAATTTATTTATTTCTACTTTTTTTTCTCTCTCTTTTTTTTTAGGCTAGGGGGTGTTTCCGGAAACCCCGGACACCCCCCCCCCCCCCCCCCCCACACACACACACTCCCTGGGATCCGCCCCTGTTAATACTATACCGAACAACAACAACAGAAACGCGAATTCTCGTTGGAAATAAGTTTAAGTTACATTTACAAATTGCATGAATAAAAAATCTGACATTGAAACAAATCGAAATAAAGGTGAGATGTTCTTCTAACACTGTACTTTGGCGTGGCATCGTCTTTTGTTGTTTTGAGTAACGCAAGCCTCGTCAGAAGTTAATTATGGCGTATGATCCCCACTTGTGTTGGTGACAGTCTGATATCGGCGCCATCGTGAACTGAATGCGTTAGTTGATACCATTTCCCGACCAGGGCTAAGCATGCGGAAAAACACAGGTCCAAAGGTTTAGTTGAGGCCAATTACACCCCACACCATCAAGTTTATTCCACCCTGCGCATTCATTCTGATCATCATTGCTCCACGCTATCGCTTTAGTCCCTCTGACCGGACGCTAAAGTCCTACGCGAATCTATCAAAACAAGAATACAGAGTTATCTCCCATTTGTTGTTCGCGAGCAGTGTTCGCGAGACGAAAATGATTGCAGATTGGCCGACTTCGACAGTGATCTCCGTTCTGTTCTTCACAGTTATGATAAAGACATCGTCCTAAGGTCAAAACAAGTCGAAATTTTGGGACTGCTGCTGGAAGGAGGCCGTAATATATATGGTTGCATCACTGTCAAAAAATCGTCTGCTCCAGCGAGCGCCGAAACCAAACGGTTGATTATCACGTGACACTTTTGCCATATTTAGAGTTGTTTGCACAGTAAATACAGCCGCGAAAAATACCTCGCTTGAAACTGTCTTACATATCAATTCTTTTGTAATTTAAAAATTACACAACACCATGAAAAATCATTATCGACGATCGCGAATCTGCTTACATCCATAACACATTACGAAAAGATCTAAATATGTAAAAAATCGATTTCCTCGCCAGACAAGGAAAACCAGGGATAGAATGAGCCGAACTCATTTTGACCTAGCTGAGTTCAGGATGCCTGCGCATTCTGTTCCATGATGCAACAATCAACATAACGCTCACCTCTTCTTCTATACGCTCTCACGAGCTTATTAACATGAGTAATGCAGCGATGGTCAGCGAGGGTCATCATATCAGTGAAAAAAGTGTTTTGTCTTTGCCACCAGTTCCAGTTATGTGATTCTGTGCCAATCGCTGGCACTCCACGCCACTGATGTCTTCGAAGAAGGACTTGTCCTCTAGCCGGACAGCAGTTTTGGAGGTCTTGCTCAGTCAGTCTTTATCGCGCTGTCTGGCCACTGATGGGACTCTGGTGGTTTCCAATTATGCTCCTGGCACTGTCAGTGGCTGTATGGAATCGATCGCGAAGACGTTGTCGCAGGATTTGGCGATCTTGTCTTATTGAAGTAACGCGAGGTATCCCACTGTAACGCGAGGTATTCCACTGCGTTGCGTAACTGCAGTACTTCCATTGTCAGCAAAACCTTGCTAAAGGTGATAGACTGTCGACATGTGCACGTTTAAAGCAGCTGCCACCGCTTCTGTGTCTCCCCCAGCTTTAAGTTGACCCGCTGCTCTCTGGCGTTTTGTTGTTGTCAATCTTGGCATCCTGGCTGTTTCAAAAGTAAGACCGACAGCAAGCGTGCAATGGTCTCTTTTGATTGCAAATGCATCAGTGAACACATATCACACACCCGTTTTCTCCTGCTACGCTTGCACGTGCTACAAGCGCGCATCACATGTTTTACGTGAAACCAGGCTGTTTGTCTCGTGTGTTGAGACAGTCGCAGCCGCATGGAAATAGTTACACAACAGCTTCACTAAGCATGCCAGCATAAAAGTGGTTTAATAATCCCATAGACCAAATAGCCTAGACCGCCAATTCGTCACGTGACCCTTCGAGGTTACGACTCTCGACTTTCAGGGGCGCGTGACGTCCGGTTTGAAAGGCCAGCGATTCGAAGACAGTGAAAAGAAAGCACGCTCCAGTTATTTGTGACAATGGGAGGGGACAATGAACTGGATTTTCCAAAACTCCAAACTAAACTTAACAAAACTCATCGAAAAACATGTTCCATATGCACTTTTGCTGAGTTTATTCATAGACTAAATATAGGTCCCTGGTTTATTTTAGCATTTTCAGAACTTATCTCGGCAACTTCGTCCATGTTTACAATCGACACCGGATATGACATCCCCCTGATTTCTGAAAGGCCATGTAAGCGTAGGTTCCTAAATGCGAGAGGCGCTACCTCGTAATAGAGAGAAAGAGCGGAGAGAGAGCTAGTTGGTGGTCCAGGATAAATGGAGAGAAAGGGGGAATGTACGTTCTGGCTCACCGATTCCGACAGACCCTAAATATTAACGCAAAATAGGCTTCTGGACTAAACTTTTACTAAAATGAAACATGCGACAAAATCAGAAAAATACTGCATAAATCCATACAAAAAAAATACAGTAAAGTAAGGTTGTTTTGAACCAATGCCGGGTCTGTCGGAATCAGTAACCCAGAACGTACATTCCCCCTTTCTCTTATACAACATTCTTAAGCTCAATACGCTCTCTCATTTACAAACTTTACTTCATATGTTCTTTCACTGTTAGAATTATATCTGATACATGCAATGTGACTGTCTAAACGAATAGTTAACTCTTTACAAGTGATTCTATTTTTACTTTTTCTTCCCGTCCTATTTGAATCCCCTTTTTTAAAAACTGCTTTTTCAGATCTTCTATATCGAGTGGCTTGTTATATTCAGCTCGTGTTTTTGTTTGAATACTTGCTTTCTTACTTTTGTAGTCATCAAAGTCTGTTTGTATCTGTTTGAATTCTTCGTCAGAAACTTTTGAATCTTCAAGTGCTTTACTGATAGACAGTTTTAGGCTAGACAATTTTGATGATGCAAGAGTGGAAATGGATTCGTGTTTTTCAAGCTTTTTCACAATTTTTTTCATTATAGCTGATGCTATAAATGATAAACCACCAACTGCTGCTGCGACACCACCTAGGATTAGAGAAACTGGAGTCCCTACTCCGGTAGCTAACAGAATTGTTCCCGTTACACCTGCAGCTGATGCAAGGATAGTAGAACCAGTGCTGGCATTAGAAAGGCTGTTGTAAGTTGTTGAGTACTTACGTCTAGCGCGAGAATATTTTTCTAATTCATCTTCTAGTTGTTTTTGTATATTACTAATGTGTGCCAGTCTGAATTGTTGACTTTCTGCTGCACTTTCATCAATATTAGGATAAAGCTTCACACTGCTAGTCATCTTTTAATGCAAAATATAAAATATTTATCTTAATTCTCACTGGCCAGTGTTTCTGCTAAGCTTTGAAGCTGTTCATTGCTTAACACCTTATCTGTATAGTAGAAAGCAATCAAATCAAGATAAGTAAGATTAATACTTCTTATTTCTGTTAAATTATTTATATCTGCGTTAACAACAACATTTTGGTTTGACGTCTGTTTTTTTATTGTGTTAGAATCCTTTTGAACAGCAATAAATACTCTGACTTCTTCAACATTTAATGGTCTCCAGTTGAGATTTATTCCTCTCATTAGAACAGTGTTTGTGGTTTCTTCCCTTTTCCTGACAACTATATCAAATATCATAGTTGCATTCTGCCCTATTGGAAGCTTGGGTATAAAATCGACAATGGTGTCAGCGTCCTTTTCAACACTTTGTTTTCTGTGAATGAGATAGTTGTTCTTATGGAAAGGTTTAACTGCAACTTCTCCCCTGCTGTTAATCGCAGGAACAAGGCTAACAATTAGTGGTTTAGCATTGATTGACTTACGGAATGTGTCGTCTTTTCCAACAAGAGTGTATGGACTCACAAATTCAAACTTCATTTCCCAGTCAATCTTTTTTATAACAGGACTAAGTACCCATTTTTTATTCTGATGTTTCCACATGTAGTATATGTCATCGACAATTGGATCAGGTACATTAACATCACGGATTTGGCCTAGTTTGAGAAATCTTGGTTTCTTTTCATCGTCGATTTCCTTTCTCTTGTAATGACCAGTGTCTGTAAACTCGAATGCATACACTGCACCAACTTCAGCATTGCTCTCAAAGTCGATAGCGTCTGCTAAATCTTTCAACTCTATAGTTGAACATGCAACAGGATAAGCTATTGTAGGTCCACTCGACATTTTAATACTCAATATTTTATGGAACTATTTCCAATGTAATGTTAAACAAACAATCAACTGGTTGTCCACTTTGATTTTTCAGATCAATGTGTAGGAATTCATGACACCCTTCCTCCAAGTCCTTGAACTGAAGTGTCTTAAATGTTGGCACGTGCATTTTACAAAAAGAGGCATCACTCGGTGGAAGAATCCTAAGCAGATCAGAACGCTGATCATTAAACAGATTATAGGATGTGTTAAGCTCTCTCATGTGAACAAACAGTACACTGTTAACATCCATGTCAATGGGACGTGTTCCCTTGTATAAATTTGTAATTCCAAGCATATCAAGGAGTTTGGTTGGAAACTCAACGTTTACTTCTCTAGTTTTGGGCATAGTAAGAGTAGCAATGAGACTTGCATGATTTAAACTCGCTGTAATACCTACTGGAGCAAACAATTCTTTCTCTAAAGTGCAGAAGTCATAGTAACCATCTTCTACAGAATGTGTTTTACCATTAATTCTAACCCAGTTGTTAGCCTTTTTTTTACTGATATTATACCAAGTAACCTTGTACATAATTTCATGCAGTGCAACTTTCATTCCTCCATTTTGATTGTTGATAGGGTTTGCAAGTTTAACTGGCACACTAGTCTTCACATTTGTTAGTGTGATAAACATTTTTTATTCAACAACAAAAATGAGTCAGTATAAATTCAACAAAGATGTTAAATACAAAACTGGACCATATTACAATCCAAAGACTATTTCTTTCCATGAGTTGGACTTTGCTGTAACAGAAACAGAATCCATTCGCGTTAAAGTGCCTGACCCATTCCATTCTTACCTAAATCCCCCAATCAAAAATGATAGTGTTCCAAAGATGTGGAACTCTCACCCAATTCAGTTCTATCAGAATCAGTTAAACTTTGCAATATTCTGTGCAACCACGGGATGTGGAGTGTCCTATGCAGACCACATGAATAATTCAAACTTACTGACAAAGTGTGTGTACACATTTCACGTTTACTATCAGTGCAGGAGAATCTTGTCTGAACTTCAGGCACCAATGCCGCATGAAAAGAGCTGGAACCCATTCAACAATAGGATAAACATGAAAGTGTATGAGCGTCTCTGCAATGAATTCAATATAGATTTTAAGACCGACTTTAGGCAAAAGCAAGACAAAAACCATGGCATGGGAACACTATATTTATGGGGTGTCCACAGGAGGTATAATTTTGATTACTGGCCAGGTCATACATCTTTTTCTTCAAATGTGCAGGTACAGTTAGGATCAATAGAACAACAGCACCACAATGCATGGACTACTTTTATATTAGACACCGGCAAAGGTTTCACTGGATCAGGTGTTGAAAGGATCAATGAATCTATCCGAACATATGCGTGGTGCTTGCTAGGCTCGCAGGCACAGACACGATCAAACATAATGAGAACAAGCACAGGGTTTGGTGCACAGAAACAGTTGTTATCAAATTTAGAAGATGTCATAAACTCTGCAGTTGATCTGCCTTCCAGCATCAAAAGGTATCAAGACTCTCTCCGTTATGCAAGATCAAAAGTTGACTTTGCTGTTGGTAACGGCCTTTACATGTTACCTTCTGATCTCCAGCTGCAGATTGGAACAATAACAAATTATAACAATGAAATCATTATTGCTAGTGACACCCAGCCGCTTGGAAAGGGTGAAGAACTGAATTCAGAAATCAGAACGATGCTACAGCCATATCACAATGAACAGAAACAAAGCGTGACAAGTGAAGATCGGGCTGCAGGTGAAGATCATTCTGTCACTAGGGATGATCAAGCTGTTAGTATTAGTGATGATCATGAATCGCAGAAGACTGCTCTAGTAATTGGTGGAGTGGGTGTAGGCTTACTTTTGCTTTATTCTCGTTAGCAGAACACCTGCAATTAAAACTATTAGAGTCCAGAGATGTTCAGCCATGAAACCAACAACTTTACCTGCAAAAGATAACAGCCAGCTAACAATTGAACCAATGATTCCTGGAAGTGCATCCAAAGCTTTTGCTGCTAGTTTCTTTAATAGTTCTGCAATGTGTTTGAGTTGTTTCTTTACCCATCCCGGATCAGATGGAGGTGAAGGTGGAGGTGGAGGTGGAGGTGTGACAGTGCCACCTGTGAGTGTTAACACTAATGTGCTTATTGCAAATCCTAACGCAGTTAGTATACTAGCTATTGTGATTCCCTGCTCTCTGAAAAGCGTTCTAATTCTTTCAGCAAGAGTTGTGTCTTCGTAAAGGATTCTTTGAATTGTATTTTTTATTCTGCTGACCTGTGTTCTCAGTTGTTCTCTATTGTTACTTAGAACTTCTAACCTTATGGCTTTCTCCTCCTGCAAATCTTTTAAACGCTTAGAAATTCTGTTTTTTACTTCTTGTTCTAGGTTCAAATCATCAGCATCAGCAAGTTTTTGTTTCTCTTTGTTTATATCTTCATCCAGCTGACCTAGTTTTGACAGATTATTTGCTATTTCACCTCTGATGGTTTGTAGTGATTGATTAAGGGCTTCTATTTCTCTCATAGGTAATAGTTCATGTGGAGTCTTCAGTGAAGTTTCCTCAGAAAAAGAAGTCTCTATCTCTTGTATAAGTTGATCAGCCTCATCTGCAAGTTTATTAAGATCTTGCAATGGAACAGATTCTATTTGAGTAGCAGTTGGTAGTCCTAGTTCTGCTTGTTGAAGTAAGGAAACAACATGGGAAGATGATGACCGTGTGCTAGGCACAATATCTAATTGCCTAAGTCGATTAGCAGTAAGTTTTTGTTTTAGTGAAACTTTTGATAGAAACTTAGCAGGATTAGATTTATATGTAAGTTGGACTTTTTCTCCTTTATCGCTAGTTGTATATAAATGATTTGCTTCCATTTTGAACTGGTTTGGATCTAAAACATCAGGTTCTTCTCCTAAACTTTTGTAGAAATCTCTAACTTTACCTTCCAGAAGTTCATGTCGTGCCACCTCATAATGCAGTGAATGATGGTAGGGAACCAAAGGGATTGCTTCGCTCATGTCGTCCGCTGGCTCAAATAAATCTTCAAATCCACCTTCTGCCATTTGTAACTTATTTTTTATTTTGAAAATAAAAAAAGATGGCACAATCGTTCGGTTCTGTTCTTGATCCTTACAGAAGGCTGAAAGAACCTCTCGGGGTAAAAGGAATAAGGCAAACAGTTATAGTTACAAATAATCCTTCTACTATTGATCAGAATGAAATACTTACTGTTAGGTTTCCTAATCTAGGTAAGAACGATGTTATTGTACCAGGCACTGTAAGACTATCATTCAAATTAGAATTAGAATCTGGCTCAGATGAAAATAGGACTTTGGCTTATAATGTAGGAAGAGCAATTGTGAGGAAGATTACTGTCAAACTGGAAGGGCGGGAAGTGATGTCATTGAATAATGCAGATGTTTTTTTAGTTTACGCAGATAATTGGTTGACTGACAATGAAAAGAAAAACAGAGTGTTTCAAGGGATTCAGTCAGACAATGGGATAAAAGTTAGAATAGGAGCAGGAGATAAAGCTGACAACAAAAAAGATAACGCTGTCAATGTTGCTTTTGGAAACAAATTTTGTATTCCACTTGACTTTGAACTCATAAATTCACATCCTCCCTTCTATCAAGGAGCATTGCGTGACAGGCTGTCATACGACCTGACTTTCAATAGTTATGATCGTGTTATGCTTTCAGAAGACCCGGAAGCAAAGTATAAGGTGTCTGGAATTTCTTTAGAGTTTGATGTTGTAAACCATCCCGAACTGGCTAGACTTATAGAAAATCAGTACAGTTCTAAGCTGCCTATCTATTATGAAAGAGTGTTGAATCACAGTACACTTTCAAAAAGCCAGGCTGATCCAATCTGGAACATTAACTTGAATACACCAGCTAGGTCAATGAAGGGAATACTTATGTTGTTTGAGGAACCAAAAGATTCATATGAAAGGCAAATAGAAAAGTTTTACAATCCACTAATCAATAGAGTATATTGCACAATTGAAGGGCAGCCAAACCAAATATTTGCATCTGGCATGCTGCCATACCAACACTATGATGAAGCAAGAAAGTACTTTACTGGAGGAAGATTGAAAGACCCAACATCTGATCTTGTGGCTAAAGATCTACATTTACACGGTGTTGGCGTAGAAGATTTCTTAACAAATAAATATGCGTTATGGCTGGATCTCAGAACAACTGACGACAACAAACTGCATGGAAGTGGAAGGCGAATTGAAAACGGATCAGAAGGAATCACAATACAAATTGAAAAGGAAGTAGGGAGTAGTAGTAAATCAGTTAAGATCTACGTGTTTGTTGTGTCAGATGCGCAGTTAAACATCTCTGAAAGCAGATTACAGGATATTGTTTATTGAACGTGTTAAAATGAAGTATCTAGATTTTCTTCCAAAAGATCCACACTGTTCTTTGATTTGTGGGGCAACAGGTTGCGGCAAAACAAGATATGTTTTGGATTTATTACAGACCGTTTACATAAATCACTTTGAACACATAGTCATATTCTGTCCAACCATAAAGCATAACAGAACATACAAGGAGAGAAAATTCATATGGTCTGATCAAAATATATTTATTGTAAATCCTTCTGATCGTCTAAATGTTTGCTTGGAGCATTATTTCGATCTTTTTCAGAACACGCCAACACTGTTTATTATTGATGACTGTGCAGCAGAACGTGACATTGTTAGAAAGAAAAGTGCACTAGCAAAGCTTGCATTCAGTGGACGACATGCATTAATATCAGTTTGGATATTAACACAAAAATACAATGCAGTTCTGAAAGACTTTAGAGAGCAACTCAAAACAATAACATTGTTCTATTCAAAGGACCGTGACAGTTTTGAAGAGTGTCTTCGAGAAAATGATGTCATTGAAAACAAACAGGAGAGAGAAAGAATAAAGAATAATCTGAAATCTTCTAAGCACTCGAAACTGGTTTTAAAAACTGATCAACCAGTTCAGTATGTATGTTTGTAGAAATCCTTGCTAAGTTCTTGTCAAGTTCTTACTCAAGTTCTTGTCAAGTTCTTACTCAAGTTTTTGTCAAGTTCTTACTAAGTTCTTACTAAGTTCTTACTCAAGTTCCTACCTAAGTTCTTGTCAAGTTCTTGTCAAGTTCTTACTCAAGTTCTTGTCAAGTTCTTGTCAAGTTCTTGTCAAGTTCTTACTCAAGTTCTTACTCAAGTTCTTACTCAAGTTCTTGTTAAGTTCCTACCTAAGTTCTTGTTAAGTTCCTACCTAAGTTCTTGTTAAGTTCCTACCTAAGTTCTTGTTAAGTTCCTACCTAAGTTCTTACTCAAGTTTAATTACTAGATTTTAATTTTATTCTGCATCAAAATAAAATGAACTGTGATGAATTGCTGATGCAGACTGCTACAGATATTGAAATCTGTGACAGTAGGACTATACCTAATAAAAAAGAAAGATTGTATTCACTTGCTGTTTGTGGAAAAACAAAACACTACCTTGGGCAGCAGTTAACTGTGGAAGAAGTACAACATCTTTCCTCAGAAGATATAGAAAAGTATCATGGACGGTATGAATCAGTGCTTGGTTCTAAGATGGTTAGAAGTATTGGACAGACTGTTATAGGTTTGTACACAAAGATTTTTGGACATTTTACACCTCTCGACTCGGAGGAAGACTTAACACATGATCTAACTCATGACCCTGTTGTTTCCAAGTCCCTCGAATCTCTTGCCTGTGGCCTGTATTATCGATTTGGTGCTTTATTAGTACCATTTGTTGCTGGATTAATTACTTTCAAACACATTAATTTTCAGAATAAAAAAGATGACAGATCAGTTGAAGCAGACAGTGGAGCAGACGAAAATACCAGAAGTGAACACAGTGACAAAGAAACCTGGTAGAGTAGAAGCAGGAAAAAAACTAGCCGAATGGAACAGACAAAAAAAGTTAAATCAAAAGGCAAAGCAGAACATTATGTCTGAGGTTGAGCAGACACCAAACATTCCTGAAGTGACTAAGGTCACACAAACTGATCAAGAATTAAAATCTTCATTTCTATCATACAGAAAAGTAGCTGTAGCAGCTGTTGTTGGAGGAGGTGGATACTTGCTTTACAAACTTTGGCAAGGCAAATATAAAGTGTCAGAAAAACCAAAATCAGAAACACCAAAACCAACAAACAAAGCAGTACAAACAATAACAAAGCCCACAGTAGTACCTGCAGTGGATTCATTTCATATGGAATAATTTTAATATTTTAATTTTGATAACATAAAAATGAGTTCTGAAAAGACAATAGTTAATCTAGTTTATCACGCTGCAGTGATTGGAGGCTTGAGTGTAGGTTACACAATGCTGGGTAAAAGTCTCCTCAGAATGAAACCAGCCGACTTGGGAAAGTTAGACTTCGAAGACGGTGCTAAACTAATTGGTGTTGTGACAGCTTCCTTTGCAACAAAAGACTTTTTGGTGAAGCAAGGAATTATTCCAGAAAATATAAACATGTAAGACAATAAAATGGCTAGTTTGGTTATGATGGTGGGAGGTGCGATTGTAAATGCGCTTGCATTTTCTGGCAGCAACTATTTGTTTTCTAAACTGCAAAATGGTGAAGAGAGGGAAAGGCACAACAAAGCCATGGAACAACTGGCGAAAGCACAGGATGAATACGAGAAGAAACGAATTGCGCAGTTAGACTTTATGAATGATAAACTCAGGCAGCAAGGACATGCAAACAAAACCTTTGCCAATGTTGATGCAGCCATTCAAGAATACTATCTCGTAACTGGAAAGAAAATGAAGACAAGTGCTCCTCCAAAACTGGGTGACTTTTATCAGCCTTCAGAAGAGCAGAAGGTGGGCGAGATTGTTTTCATTGTTATTGGTATGGCTGTTGTTTACTTTATTGCGCGTGCTGTCAAATCTTAATATTCTGTCATTTAAAAAACCATGAGTGATGCTTTGTTATCTAAAACATATTATTCCCCAAAAGGATACTGGAAAGGAAGAACTGCTATTGACAAGCTCAGTGACGCAGCAGGTGTTTCTCAAGATATAGCAAAGAAATGGTTGTCAAAGCAGGCAGTTTGGCAGATCTATTTACCTGCACCAAGAAACATTACACGACCACACTTTGTTAACATTAAACCGAATGACACTCATCAAATAGACCTGCTGTATTTACCGCATGACACAGTCAGAAGGAAGAAGTATAAGTATGCACTGACTGTAGTTGATGTTGCAACAAGATACAAAGATGCTGAACCGTTGACAGAGAAAAGTGCTATAGCTACAGCTGTTGCCCTGCAAGAAATTTACAGACGTGGACCACTAAAGTATCCCAGAATGATTCAGTGCGATGATGGTAAGGAGTTTAAAGGAGCTGTCAACCAGCTTCTGTTAAAACATCATGTTACAGTGAAGAGAGGTATTCCAGGAAACCACAGGTCACAGGCTATTGTTGAGAGCTTTAACAAACAGTTGGCAGAAAAACTGTTTTCATATCAGTACCATCAGGAATTTTTGGACACAGAAAGTAAATTGCGTAACACTGAATGGGTCAAAAGATTACCATCAGTACTTAGAGCAATGAATCTGGAGGTATTTAAAGCTACAGGGTTAAGACCAGTTGATGCAATCAAACAGAAAACAATACCTGTTGCTCCAAAGTCAACAACACCAGTGGCATTACTACCTTTCAATCAGAAAGTCAGATATTTATATGCACCCGGTGAAGCTGAGGGTGACAGCAGGAAGCGTGCAACGGATCCAATCTGGAGTATTGACATTCATGAAATCAAGAGAGTAGTAGAGACAAATCCACCTATATATTACTTGAGAGAACCAGCACCGCAAAGAGCCTTTGTAAAAGAGGAATTACAATTAGTTCCACGTGGTACAAATGTTAAATGATTTTTTTATTTCAGATTTTATAGTGTTAACAAAAATGGAAGCTCTGAGAAAGAATTCTAAGCAACTTCATTTTTTTGATTTATATTTTTATTTTGAGTTATAAAATCAAACTCACAGCGATGGAAGACTCTGTATTAGAATCTTTATCGACAGTATTTGACACCGTTGAATTACAAGTAACGGATCCTCAAAATGTGCAGTCCAGTGTGCAAGACGCCATTGAACAAATTCCAAACAATTTGTTGATTGAACCTCCAGTAAAAGTGCAGATAGTCAGTTTAATAAAATACAAAACAGTCAGTGATGAGGTGCTAGAAGTTCATGTTTCAACCAGACAACTAGCACTTAATTCTATGGCAGAATTGAATGGAAACTGGGCAGATGAAATGATGAAACGGTTTGAGCAAGCTGCAGAGGATGCAAAGATGAAAGGATCCGGATGGTCAGAAGGTGAAATTCTAAAAATAGAATTGAAGCTAAGTAAATTTGCCCCCATCAGAGGTAGAAGTTACATACCTTTACCTCCTGCTCTTGTCAAAAAACGTGCTGTGCTGAACATAAAGAATGATGATGACAAATGTTTTATGTGGTGTGTTCTGGCAAGACTGTACAGTGTAAAGAAAAATGCAGAAAGAGTGTCTAACTATCATGCATACAGAAATAAACTAAACTTTACTGGTATTGAATTTCCTGTCAGCATTACAAGCATTGACAAATTTGAACAGCAAAACAAACCCATCACCGTAAATGTTTACACGTGGGATGAAGAAGATGAACTGAAACCAGTCAGAATATCAAAGAACTCACCAACGATTGGTGATTGTGATACTAACCATGTTGACATGTTACTAATGACTGATGGTGTAACATATCATTACACTTTGATTCGTACAATGAGTAGACTGATGGCGAGCACAAGCAATCACAATAGTAAACAAGACTTTTGTAGGCGATGTCTCTTGCGTATTCCATCAATTCATGCAGCACTTATACACAAGCAACATTGTAAGAGCGTTGATGATGCGGTTGTGAAGTTAACAACACCACCGCCAGACAGCAAAGTGTATTTTAAGAATGTATGCAAACTACAGAAAAGTCCTTATGTTGTTTATGCTGACTTTGAATCTATCATTGTGCCATATGAAGGACCTTTACCAAAAGACCTACCTAAAACAGTAACTCTAAGTAATCATCAAGTCTGTTCATATGCATTTATTGTTGTTAGTTCAGATGGTAAACATTCTAAACCGCAATTGTACAGAGGACCTAATGCAGCAAAGAACTTCTTACAGCAAATGAACCAAGTGCGAAATGACTGCTCCAAACAACTGAATCTTTCAGACATTGTTATGAAACCTGAAGACCAAGAACAGTTTAACTCTACCACACAGTGTTGGATATGCGAACAAAGTCTAACACCAAACCCAGACAATCCAATAGTAAGAGATCATGATCATGTAAGTGGGCAGTTCCGAGGAGCAGCACACAGCAAATGTAATCTACAATTAAAGTTTGATCCTAAGACTTGGAAGCTTCCAATCTTCTTCCATAACTTGCGCGGTTATGATTCACATCTGATCATGCAGGCAGTAACTGATGAATACAAAGCAAGATGCATTGCGCAGTCTTCAGAAAAGTACATGGCCTTTACTCTGAATAGTTTACACTTCTACGATTCTGCTCAACATCTGATGGGAACACTTGAGTCTTTATCTTCATCACTAACTGCTTTCCCAATCACATGTAAGTACTTTGACAGTGACTTAGTTAGAAAGGGAGTCTATCCATATGAATACATGGATTCGTGGGAGAGGTTTGATGAAGATGAGTTACCACCAAAGGATGCTTACTTCTCACGGCTGAAGGGTAAAGGTATAAGTGACGAAGACTATGAACACGCTAAGACTGCATGGAATAAATTAGGATGTAATACAATGGGTGATTATCATGATCAATATTTGTTGGCTGATGTTTGTTTACTTGCAGATATATTTGAGAATTACAGAAGAACATGTATGAAGCACTACAATCTAGATCCTTCACATTACATATCTGCACCAGGCATGAGCTGGGATGCATTTCTTAGATTTACAGGAGTAAAGATTGACTTGCTATCAGATCTTCCTACACTTCAGATGATTGAAAATGGACTACGTGGAGGAATCAGTATGGCTTCACACAATTACTGCAAAGCCAACAACAAATACTTGGACGACTTTGATCCTATGAAACCTTCTAATTACATCATGTATCTAGATGCAAACAATTTGTATGGTTGGGCAATGTGTCAGACGCTTCCACTTCGGAACTTTAAGATCTATTCAGGGCCATTTTCACAATGTGTTGTGATGACAATATTAAAAGCAGGCCCAGACAGTCGAAAGGGATGGATACTAGAAGTTGACTTAGACTATCCACTATCACTTCATGATCTACATAATGATTATCCTTTAGCGGCTGAGAGGTTAAAAGTAAACCCAAGAGAACCTCCAAAGCTGGTGCCCAATCTGTTTCACAAAAAGAAGTATGTGTGTCACTACAGACTGTTACAGTTTTACATTAGACATGGATTAATTTTGAAGGCTGTTCATCGTATAATTTTATTTGATCAAGAACAGTTTATGAAACCTTACATCATGAAAAACACAGAACTGAGAACCAAAGCCGCTGATGCATCAGAGAAAGACTTTTTTAAACTGATGAACAACAGTTGCTTTGGTAAGACAATGGAAAACCCACACAAGAGAAAGGATGTTAGACTTGTTACAAGAGAAAATGAGGCCATCAAGCTGACATCCAAACCACAGTATCAAGACTTTAAATACTTTCATGAACAGCTGTATGGTATCTTAATGAAAAAACTTGTAGTCAAGCTTGACAAACCAGTATTCATAGGCTTTACTGTGCTAGAGTTGTCAAAACTGTTGATGCTTGAGTTTTTGTATGATTATTTGAAACCAAGATATCCCAAATCGAGAGTACTTTACACAGACACAGATTCATTCTTACTTGACATTCCAGCGAATGACATTTACAAAGATCTAGAAGCTGAAAGTCCTGCAGTAAAAGGAAAAGATTCTTTTTATGACACTTGCGACTACCCTAAAGAATCACCATTGCACTCAAATGTTAACAAGAAGGTTATTGGAAAGATGAAAGATGAAATGAATGGGAAGATAATTAAGGAGTATGTTGGATTGCGTGCAAAGATGTACAGTGTTGCAAGTGAGAAAGGGGTGGTTAAAAAAGCAAAGGGTGTAAGCAAACAGGTTGTAAAGTCGAGCATATCGCATGATAACTACAAGGAAGCACTGTTTCAGAAGCGAGTGTTTCACCATGACAACCCTAAGATCAGTTCCGCGCTTCATCAGATCAACACAACTATTGTAAACAAGAAATCTTTAGATGCTAATGACACAAAGCGCGTTTATTCATCACCAGAATATTCTTATGCAATTGGCCACTGGAGAATAAACGCAAATAGTATGAGTGTGTAATAAGAATTTTTGTCAATCGGGAAAACCCGCTATGACAGCTTTGTTTTGACTGCAGTGGGGTAGAGGACGTCGTTGCTTGTGAAAGGGAAGTGTTTGTGAAAGGGGAGAAGGCTTTGTTGAGTTTCAAAGCAGCCACCAAGTACACTTATCAAAAGCTTGAATAAAATAAACAAGTCAATTGAATAAGTTAACACTCGGCGGCCGCCCGAAGGCAGCCTTTGAAGCGAAGCGAAGCGAAGCGAAGCGAAGCGAAGCAGGGTGTTGACCTATTTTGGCGCAACTGCCAGTTGCGTGACCTGATTGCAGTGTTAGCTCTAACTCTTTTTTCCTACTCTTGTGATTGCTGTTGATGTATATTTGGAACCATTGACGTCACTTTCTCAGCCCAATCGCGAAGCAGGGTGTTGACCTATTTTGGCGCAACTGGCAGTTGCGTGACCTGATTGCAGTGTTAGCTCTAACTCTTTTTTCCTACTCTTGTGATTGCTGTTGATGTATATTTGGAACCATTGACGTCACTTTCTCAGCCCAATAAAGCCTGATATCCTCATTCTTTTCAAACATGGTTTTGAGTTCTTTTCTCATGTTGAAGACTTCATAAAAAGACATCCCAACTGTGCTGAATTTGGCTCTGTATGGAAATAGTAAACGGGCAATCTCCCTCAATCTCCGTGCATACGTAGAAGAAATTTTAACGTTTCTTTCCAACCAGCCATCCCAGGTCTCATTATGAATGCCTTGTTCTGCTTCATAAAACTTAAATGCGATTTCTAGAACCATTCCATATTGCAAATTGAAGCCCATTGAAGTTGCCTCCTGTCTTTGTATGTGTCTATATCCCTCAACTAACTTTTCAATGGCACTTGCTGATGATGTGATATCTTCCGGATTAAAAAAGAACACTTCCTTCCTAACTTTCATGCTTACATCAACAATTTTTGACTTTAAATATTCGTGGAGTTCATTGAACGTCATTGTTGTTTTGGTTTTCTTTGGTTTTCCTCCATACAAATCTGAAAGTTTCCGTTTTGGGCGTGAAGGAAATTTAGGTAGTTTTCCACTCGGAGATGGCCCTTCATTTTTCATTTGCGATAATACTTCAACAAAATTGTTGAGGTAACTGAGGTGCTCTTCAATAGTTAAAAACTGCTCAGAATTCCATTCACTCAATGATTCCGGTATATCCATAGTTGGTGAATGTAAAATTAAAGTTGATGACTGTGTTGAAAAATCTAATAGATTTTGATGAGCAACTTGTGATTCAAGAATTTCTCTCTCTAATTCTTCAGAAATGCTATCTTGAGACATAAATATTTAGCAAATATAGTGACAGTAAAAACACTTCTCTCACAGAAAACACAACCGCACGGCAGGCGAGTCCGGAATGAAATGACAAAATCACCAGGCTATGTTACAATCAATACCAAGTGTTGGGCGGACGTGACGTAACTGTTGCTATCACATGATTTAATCTTGTCTTGCCATTGGAGGAATATAGAAGACAGGCTTGCTGTTTGTTTTTACCAGATCAATACGGTAGTTATGGCTAGCCGACGAAGGGCAGATTGGATCAATACGCACGCTGGCTGCAACTAGTTAATATTTCAATGGAAACTAAATTTAGCGTTGCACAGAGAGAAAGGGAGAATGTACGTTCTGGGTTACTGATTCCGACAGACCCGGCATTGGTTCAAAACAACCTTACTTTACTATATTTTTTTTGTATGGATTTATGCAGTATTTTTCTGATTTTGTCGCATGTTTCATTTTAGTAAAAGTTTAGTCCAGAAGCCTATTTTGCGTTAATATTTAGGGTCTGTCGGAATCGGTGAGCCAGAACGTACATTCTCCCTTTCTCTAATGGTCTACTATGATAATCCTAACTCTCAAATTCGTTGAGATTTTTCCCATCGAAAAATGCAGATTTTTTTCGCGTTACTTTTGTTGCTCGGTATATATATAGACTTCTGCTGTAACGTAATGGCAAAACTTATCTAGAAAGAAGCCTAACATGACAAATACAAGTTGAGCAACAGAAAGCCTAAAAAATACTGACTTAATCAAGGGATATTGTCCGCGCAAATAAAATATTGTGGAATAAGGAAGTTGACCTCCACACAATGTTGGAAACATTTCCATTTTTAGGCGTTTAAATTTATTTATTTCTTAAAGGCAGAGTAAGCCTCCCGTAAACCATCACAGATACGGTCAGGCTTTTACACACAGTACAAACACCATTTCATTTAAACACTCACCAATTGAGAACATCCTAGGTGCCCTCCGTAAAGAGCGAACAATTTTCAAAGAATTTATTTTTGCGTGGTTTATCTTACCCCTGAGCCATCGTGAACCCGTGTGATCCAGTTTTTATATTTAGTCAAGTTTTGACTAAATATTTTAACATCGAGGGGGAATCGAAACGAGGGTCGTGGTGTATGTGCGTGTGTGTGTGCGTGCGTGTGTGCGTGTGTGTGTGTGTGTAGAGCGATTCAGACTAAACTACTGGACCGATCTTTATGAAATTTGACATGAGAGTTCCTGGGTATGAAATCCCCGAACGTTTTTTTCATTTTTTTGATAAATGTCTTTGATGGCGTCATATCCGGCTTTTCGTGAAAGTTGAGGCGGCACTGTCACGCCCTCATTTTTCAACCAAATTGGTTCAAATTTTGGTCAAGTAATCTTCGACGAAGCCCGGGGTTCGGTATTGCATTTCAGCTTGGTGGCTTAAAAATTAATTAATGACTTTGGTCATTAAAAATCTGAAAATTGTAAAAAAAAATAAAAATTTATAAAACGATCCAAATTTACGTTTATCTTATTCTCCATCATTTGCTGATTCCAAAAACATATAAATATGTTATATTCGGATTAAAAACAAGCTCTGAAAATTAAATATATAAAAATTATTATCAAAATTTTTTTCTCGAAATCAATTTAAAAACACTTTCATCTTATTCCTTGTCGGTTCCTGATTCCAAAAATATATAGATATGATATGTTTGGATTAAAAACACGCTCAGAAAGTTAAAACGAAGAGAGGTACAGAAAAGCGTGCTATCCTTCTCAGCGCAACGAAATACCCCGCTCTTCTTGTCAATTCCACGGGCACTGCCTTTGCCACGGGCGGTGGAGTGACGATGCTACGAGTATACGGTCTTGCTGCGTTGCGTTGCGTTCAGTTTCATTCTGTGAGTTCGACAGCTACTTGACTAAATATTGTATTTTCGCCTTACGCGACTTGTTTCTTTTCACAATGCAGTCGTCATAGTTAGTCATTTGAATGCGACTCGACGTGAGCTTATCTACAATAGCACGTTTTTTTTATGCACGAAACAACGGCTGTGGTTCACAAGAACTCTAGCGATGGCTTTTGACTGTTGAGAGGAACGGCGATTTGCACTGATACTGAAACCGGCCGTCGTCTGCTACGACCCTTGCGTGACCCTGCTTCCGGGCTTTTCTTTTTTTTAAACTTTCACAACTTCGAATTGTTCTGATCTTGTCTTGATGAAAAACGAATTCTTTTATGATTAAAGAATGTTTGTGTAACAAGCTGTCAATTTATTATTTAGATTTTAAAAGTTAGGTCTAGCGCAAAAACGAGGCGCCGTTGTTGTTAACGGAACAAGTCTACGAAAATAAATTCTTTGAAAATGTCTCACGCTCGACAGAAAGCAGCCAGGATGTTCCCGTTCGGTGAGCGTTCAAATGGAAGTATGCTTGTACTGTATTTAGACGCTCGGGGAGCTCTGTGATGGTTTACGGGAGGCTTACTGTGCCTTTAAGCTGACTTCAAGGCGGTCTTTGGTTGAGCCTGAGGTTGACTTTGCGAAGGTTTTTTTTCTCTCAGATAACTCAGTATCAACGCTTCATGCGGCGAGGCTTCGTGAGGTACACTTCGCGAAATCGACGTTGCCCAATTATTATCAGGCTTAAGAGTGTTTTATACGGGACAAACAATATATTCTAAATACTCAATTTTCCTAGTTTCCAAACAGCTTTTCCCGCACATATGTTACCCTTCTTTATATAAAAGTATGTGAAAATATTGTGTCTCTGCTTGAGTCCTGTAATAATTAATATGCTCATTACAAACAAAACGGTTTGACAACACATACACACACACACACACGCACACCGTGCACACACACACACACACACACACACACACATACACACCCACCCACCCACATGCATACACACACACACACACACACACACACACACACACTCACACACACACACACACAAACACACACACACACACATACACACACACACACACACACGCACACACACACACACACACACACACATACACACACACACACACACACACACACACACTTGCACTCACATCGGGTTAATCATAATATTTTAAGTGTAATGCAATTATAACGGAGACTGATTCAGGTTGACTGTCAAATGATTTTAGCCTAGCCGACATTACAATTTGCTAATGATTTCCATCACTTGCCAACTAACAACAACCTGTCCATTTTCTTATCTTCATCGATCCAAATCTTATCAGCTTTTTTACACAGCGTCTGCTGCGACTACTGACACTGACTGACGTGAATCAAGTTTACCACTGAAAACAGTTAGAAGTTTTCTTTCTCTCGTGGATTTTAATACATTTTTATAATCTTTTCCAGAAGACTGCAATTTATGCATTTCCGAAAAGCTAGCGGGATTTACGTTCATTGTGGCAAGTTAAACCCGAATTTCCGTTTCAACTCCAATAAAATCAAAAATCGTCCATGCCACTGGGATTTTTTCTGAATTTACGCCACTGTGTAGCCTACAAGTAATTAAGTTGTTCTTGAAAAAGCATAAATATTTTACGGACGCATTTTAACCTTATCAGGTCGGTTTACATGTCAATAGATTGTTAGTCGACAGGAACGTTTCATTTCCCCGGAGGGGAAAACCCACCGGCGTCAATCAATGCAGAACCAGTGTCAGTCGGAAACAGTATAGAGTAGCTTTGCCTGCAGCAAGAAGAAGACCGAGAAACCGAAGACAGCTTCCCATCAACGGCTTATCGGAGCCAGCAAAATACAAAAATCAAGAGCTGCTAGGGGAAGAGAGAAGTTTATCGCTCAGAATCATCGGACGCAGCGATGCATGGCTGACAAAAGCGAAACCGAAAGTTGCCAAGGGCGAATAATTTGTCTTTGAAAGCCATTCACTTCCGGGACATTCTATTTCCAGAACAACAAAATGGCGGAATACTGATTCGTTTCCCGGCTTGAAAGACCGTTGTTTACAGTCTGCTGCAGTGAGAAACGGAGCGCATTGACCTCGTGAAGGGCACGGTTGTTTGAAGCCAGTCGCTTTTCATTCTGTACACTGTGAGTCTTGATTGATGCTTGTCTTTCTGTGCTTCTAAGGCCGTTACGTTGTCATGCAATTTCGTCTGTGTCGAGTAATGGTTGATTGCATCCACATCGGAGATAAGCAGGAAAGGAAGGCGAAAACTCCATGAACTGAATGAATACTTTGAAATAAATCATCGAGATTTATCAGTTAACTAGTTGCAGCTTTACTGTTTGCTGTCGTTGAGTTTAGTAGTCGGATTTTTGAACTGACTGTTGTTGTTTTTCTCGCCAGGGTTTACGTGTAGGCCCTATTTGAGCGTTTTAACACGTGTCGCTTTATGAGCTGAAGCTTTCTCAGCCGTCTCCGCTATGTTTTTGAAAAGAAGTAAGAACCCACTTTTTTTTTTAAAAGAAAACCAACAAATAGCTTATCAATTCTTACTCTTTCATTGCTGTTTCAGTGTTTGGTTACAATTACAATACATCCTCATACTCGGTCATATTCAACTTTCAAGTGCCTGTGGTTTGAGTTGCACAAGTAGCCTTTTTAAAAGTACTCAACAGCAGAAGGGGGTCCTTCATGTCAGAAAGGAATGCATTAAGTTAATCTTAGTACATGGATGTCACTGTCAAGTGTCTTACCAGGTTTCCCAATTGCTTCGTTTCCGACCGATTTATGTGGAGCGCGTGATGCGCACAAAAAATATTGGCGGTTTATAAGTGTCGTCTGCACAATGATCGCGGCGGCATTCTTGACCGCCAAGGACGACCGCGCACGTTGTGAGACGTCATTCGTTAGACCTCAATACATGCAGGTGTGGTTTAACTGGTATTGACAGGCCCTCTGCCCTAGTTTACAAGTACTTCGTCCTTGTTTTCTCAATATTAATTAAGGCTTCAAGTTGACACGCATCTTGCTCCTCTCAATATTCCTGGATGTTCACATACAGCACTGTGAACTGGAGGCCGGTATGCTTATAGTCAAGTTATAGTGCAGTCAGGTGTAGTTTAATAAAGGCACAGTGCAGCTCACAGCCTTCGTTTTGCGTTTTTGTTGCAGCTGAGTGCATTTACAGTTCAAAAATCCTCCTATTGTAGTAAAACAAACCCAAAAGTACCGAACGACGACATCTGTGAAGCTCGGCAGTTTCTTGTTCACGCGAGTGCATAAATTAACCTAGTTATTACGTGGTGTTTGGTCGGAGTTCGATTCAACTGAGTGATTCCGGCCTCCATTTTGTTTTACACAAACTCATGATGACGTCTGACATAGTTTGCTAGTGACTGTCTTTTTGTGCATGATGTGGTGATCTACCTGATCTAAATTTAGATCCAAAAATAGGTCAAGACCAGCCGGGTCCGAGTACGAAATTAATTCGTAAAAAAAATCGCAGTTCTTGACTCTTTGGGTGCAAGTCAATGAAACTTGGTAGTTCTTCTAACGGATAGCTGCCTGAGGTATGACTAAAAGCCCCAGGGGCTCCGTGCACCTGGATTTGACAAGTTCAGTACCTTTAAATCGATCTTTATGAAAGTGTGGAAAATGTGAGACTGGGAGTGGGAGTAAATTTATACAAACCCCTGCAGATGAATTAAAATAGGCTTACTTTGTGTGTTACAAGATTTCTGTTAATTAGTGAACATGTGTACGGTGGAACCCGCCTTTTAAGACCTAGTCCAAAATTCTAAGAAAACAAGGTCTTTAAAAGGAGGGAACCTTAAAATAGAGGTAGATGTAGAGATGTTATGACCAGAAAATCTGAAAAGCAAGGTTTTATAAGGGAGGAAGCCTTAAATTGGGGGGTCTTAAATAGCGCCGGGCTCTACGTACTGTATTGCTCGGTATCTCTTCATGGGTGATATTGTTCATAATATTAATAATGCACTCCCCTTTGCATTATGAGACTGAGAGAAAAACCTCTGAGGAATATCTTACATTAATTGAGTAGTGGATTGTTTTTTTAAGTTGGGCGCCTGTGTTCGTCAAAAATAACAAGGTCATGAACTAAAAGTAACACGCTTGAACATTGCTTTTAAGAAAAAGGGTTACATTTAAGGCCTTATAATTCTTCATCTTTCTTTTTTTTTTTATGTCCTGCAGATAGAATTTTACTTGTTTTTTCCATACACAGATTTTAGGAGTTGGCAAACACAGCGGGACAATAAATTGTCAGCACACGTACACCCACACGTACAGTGATATTAATCTTAGTGGGTTACCTGTACTGAAGTGGCGGACGTTATCTAGACTAGCAAACACGTACGTTTCTTTCGGAATAGCAAGGCCGAGACATATTTTACTTTTACACTCTCTGTCAGTCTGTGTTGTTTGTAAGGTGGGCATAAGACTTCGACACTGTTTGGGGTCCTGGTAGCTCAGTGTGTAAGGTTGTGAGGTTGTTGTGTATAACATTGCATCTATTGTGTCTTTACAATTACATGAACAGCGCCACAGTTTTCTTCTTCAAATGGATGTTATACAAGTGTTATGAAATGAAACCTATGTAACAGCTATCAGCAATCCTTACAGGACAATGTTATACTTATAGCACCAGTGGAACTGTAAGCCACACATACTTGTGGAGCTAAGGCCAGAACAACTGCGTGAGGTTATCTTGGACGGGGATTATACTTTGAACAACATGCACTTGTTGCATAGAAGAGAAAACTTATATTTTTCAGGACACTGTGCTAGTAGAGATGGCTGAGTACATTCGTACTGGGATAGGAAGAAGCCTCACCTTTTCTGTGATAGACTTCAGACTGCTTGTTTTTTAGGGCACAGATAACTGCAGGGTTTTTGATTTTATCAGAGAAAAGGATTATACAGTGGATACCCCACCCCCATTATCACCAACAAAAACCCTTGGAAAAAAAAGGGTGAGAAAATCAGTTCTTAAAAGGAGGATTCTTAAAGCCATATGTACTCGATGACTATACACGCTAATTGCTTTACCCACAGCTGGAGACATGCTAAATTAAGTTCCCTGCAAGATATTGTGGTCTAGGACCCCTTAAATGTTGAGATATTTGAATTTTTATTTTGATCTAGATCGTCCTATTTATAGATTTGCCAACAGAGGGAACGTTGACGCAAGGGAAATAACTCCGCGTCTTTGTTGACATCCTCACTTTTTCAGAGGCTAGAACAAGCTGTAATGCATGTATATGGTCCGCGCATTGCGACATATCGTCATTATATGGCCTTATGATGCATTTGACATCGATTGTGGGCAAACTACACTTTGTAAACACGGGAGCGCGTACATATGCCTTTAAGTTAAATTGGGTGTGAATTTACACAGCTTGAAAGGGAACATTCTGAAGATAATTAAGCAGGGTCGTAAAGGGGGAGGATCGAGGGGGTTACGTCCTTGGGGGGGGGGGGGTTTCACTGTAGTATTCTTTGACCTGCAATATATATATGTACTTTGAGGGTACTATAACTGATAATGATATTTTTCAGTACAGGTTACTGAGAAAGTAAAAAGCTTCGCCTGTTCCTACGTGATAGACTTTAGACTGAGATAGAGAGAGTGGGAGAGTCTGATGCATCTGGGTCAAGGGGTGTACCTGTTTGCCTTCACTGCTTTTAGCTTCACTGCTTTTATGTGAGGTTATCTGTGAGCACGTCTAGGTGAGTCTTAATACTCTTAGCGTAACTTTTTATACTTTGAGGATACGTACTGTGCATTTAAAGATTTTTAATATTTTTTGTTTCCATGGAGAGGGTCATATTTACAAGCAGGTTTTTGTGACTGATGATACTGTTTTGTTTTTCCTTAATTAAGATTTTTACCCTCAGCGCTGTGGCGGTTTCGATGTTCTTTTCTTTTAGTCATATCAGATTTCTTTCTGTCTCATGTCAGACCTCAAGAGATGTTAAAATTCAATTTATTCAAATCAGCACATCAAATTTGGTTTGCAAAAACAATAAATTTACAATTTCAGTGTTATTTTCATGCACCAGAAGTACACTTACTTAAAGTTACTATGTACTTCATGAATCTTGTATGCAGCTCTAGAAAAGCAGTCAGCTCTTTGATGCTAATGTGAAATTGAGACTGAGAGAGACTAAAATTGCTTGTTCTGAATTGCTGATATCTGAAAACAAGACTCATCCAATTTAATTTTATGTGCAGCTTATCTAAATATTGTCCTGTAGCAGACAGCATTAGGGCTCTATAATGCATTATCAATAGCAGGAGATCAATTCTTGTGTAAGTACTGAAGCAGTATAATATTCACTGTGTACATACATTATGCACAATAGAGTTTGCGGAGTTGTTATTTCTTGTTTTTAACTCGGACAGTCATTTTTTGAGTGGACTGGGAAAGGTGGCAGTGTTGTTGCCAGGCCTCGGTCTTCGGTCTCTGACGCATTCCTTTCTCAGGCTTGGGAATGATACGCCTTTCGTCGTAAATACGACCCGAGTCCTTTTCTAAATTTTGTGTAAGAAAAGAGCCTCCGTGTGCCCTTAAAAATGCTTAAAACGCAACATTTTTCAGTCAGTACGCCCAAATCACTTTTATTCATTCCCATGCAGGCCTGCTTTCTGATTTGACGCATTGGACCTATAGCCTTGTCCGGTCGATGGACCGATAGTTTTTACGTTTTGGTGGTCAACTGACCGATACATATTCGTTCGTACAAGGCGGACAAGGTCTGCAATGGATGGAATGGGAATTGCAAAGTCGGAAAATAAACCCAGATCGAAATCCCCTTCCCTCCATCGCGATATAACCAGCTTGAACGGTTGAAAACGACGTAAAACACCAAATAAAGAAAGAAAGAACCCCGATCGAAATGTTCATGTTTGCTATGAGTGAAAATGCACTCGGTGCCGAGTCCGTGTTTGTCGTCATTGACACTCGAGGCTGCGTTTACGGAAATACCCGATCCAGCCGGTATACCTATTTACCGAAAACGGCGCAAACAGCGGAAAGTTCCTAAATATAAAACTACGGCATGGTAATGCGAAGATCAGGCAGGATCCCTACATTCGCACACCGGGCACTGTATTGGAAAGGGTAGGCCAGGAATATGTCAGGCTCTTTCTCCTCGCAAAGTTTATGAACAATTAAAACTAGGAAGCGACATCAAAGCAATGCCAAAGGACTTGAAACAGGTTCAGAATAAGAACGATAGGGAAAAACGCGAAAAACCTGAAAATGCTGAGAGAAAGAAAGTTGCAACAAAGTTGCAACAAAGTTGTAAAAAAACAATTGCAACAAAGGTGCAAACAAACTTGCAAAAAAGTTGCAAACACATATAATCTAAAAATTGTTTCGCTATTTTCGCCGTTTCCGGTAAATAGGTCCACCCGATCCAGGCAAAGGGACGCTACTCTGTTAGACGATTTTTTTTCGTCGATCGCTGATCGATAAACATGCCGTCGAAAAAGAAATTAAAGCCCGTTGAAGGGCAGAAAACACTAGCAGCGTTCAATTTCAAACAGACTCAAGCCAAAACACCTTGGCGGTACAATTTGGACCTATTGTTTTTTTAAAGCCAGGACATTTGGACCTATTGTTTTTTTTGGGAGGTTCAAATGAATTGTCTTCTTAGGCTGGCAACAACACTGAGATGGAACTACACATCCACAAAATAATTGGTCGCTTCTAGAGAAGATTACAGGTTTTTTTGTTAATTTAGTATTAGCTGTTCACGCTTTCTCCCCAGCCACCCCCACCTCTTTCTTGCATGCAGGCATGTGTTATGCAGATATTTTGATGATACAGGCATGCATGACCGCCCAATTACATGGAGACTGTTGCGTTTGTAAAACAAATCTGTGCAATTTCTGCCCAATATAGTGACCAAAGGCAATTGTTATTCAACACATTATCATGCACACAGAATTTTTCATCCAATCCTATGATTTCCCACTTTTTTTAGAAATAGGGGACTTTAAGTAAAGAAACGTCTCTCTCTCTCTCTCACTCTCTAATGCAGGCTCTCTAATTCACACACATGCCCCCCCCCCCCCCCACACACACACACACACCCCAACCCTGATTGCAAAAGAGGATAGTGAAGCAGAGATGGAATTCTTCAATGAGCCATAAATATTCTGCCTGCAGTCTGGCACTGGCAGTGTGCAAAAAATGTGCTTATTACTGCTAACAGACTAGCACTACAGAAACACCATAGGATTCCCATGCCATTATGTGAATCTTTAGGCCTTGTGCTTATCGCTGCAGATTCTTTGGAGAGTGTGAAATACAAGACTGTGAGGGTCAAACAAGTCTGATGTTTCTGTGCTGTTAGCAGCGTGCATGCTTGTCAAAACTTATCTGGAAAGGGTTAGGGTGTGGAACCATGCATGCCTGTCTGACTGGTTTGTTTGAACCTGTCAGAGAGAAAGTGTGGGAAACACAAGTTGTACACTCAGTATACATTACACAGTTTTTCTATTTTGTGAAGTTTTGACTGAATGTTTTAACATAGACAGGGAATCGAGATGTAGGTGGTGGTGTATGTGTGTCTGTCTTACAGTGTGTGTGTGTGTAGCACAATTCAGAGAAAACTACTGGACCGATCTTCATGAAACTTGCATTAGAGTTCCTGCAAATGATATCTCCAGACGTTTTTTCTCTCATTATTTTGGTAATGTTAACATTTGTGTGAATGTCAAGTTACATTTAAAAAAAAAAATAAGGGTAAGGCCTAAAAAAAAAATAGGTGTGGTTACGGTAACCCGACCTACCCTATTTTTAGGGGCCGATCCTATAACTTTTTATTACATTTGTCACCAAAAAAAAACAAAAAAATAACCGAGTGCAAAAAACGCAATGAAAGCGAAAGCGCCCGTGTCGCACACTTATTTCCCTGTCAAGTGCCGTACTTTCCGGGTCATAAGGCGCGACTTTTTTCCTCGAGTTCGACCCCTGCGTCTTGTATAACGAAGCGCCTAATCCGTGTATGAAATACGAAAAAAATCAAAGAGACCGCTTGAGTACCAGTCAAACAACTTGTGATAATGCATGTTTCAGCTACTAGGTACTGCCCTGCCTTTGATCTGGCCGCACACACAGATTTCCACTCTGTTAAACTCGGTCACTGACCGGTCACTGACCCCGATGCAGGAAGTGTTTCCTCTCTCAGATATGACAGGGGAACCACCTCTCATGGCAAAAACTGGGTCATTTTGGTGCGCCCTATTGGCCCCCTGCGTCCAATGGGTGACTGGATTACAATTTTTTTTTTAAAAGAAGGGGGTGCGTCTTAGATAACAAAGCGCCTTGTCACCCGGAAAGTACGGTAGGTTTAATTTGTACACATTAGAAAAAAAAGTTTAAAAAAAAAAAAAGTGATTGCCTACCTACCTACCCTATTTTTTTTGGCTATGTTACCGTAACCACACCTATTTTTTTTTTTGGCCTAAAGTTTGGTGCCACAGAAAGATGACACCCTACATTAAAAAAATAACCGGCCCCCGTAGCGCAGTGGTCAGCGCATCGGGCTGCGGGTCGGGAGGTCGTGGGTTCGAATCCCATCAGGGTCATGTGGGTTTTTCGGGCTACGGTCGGCTCCTACCCAGAGTGGAAGTGCTATGGTTCCTATGGGAAGGCTGGGATCACACAGCCGAGTGTCATTCACTTAACAAATGCGACTTTGAGGGTGCTCAGGTTCTGTATACCTGACCAACACCGCAGGTGCGGCAGTTCTCGGGCCTGGTTGACGCCAGGATATATTATGAGAGTAAGCGTAGACCCTGTGCTGCCCTGTCACATAGTCTCAAACCAAATTGGAAATCCAAAGCATCATCATTATAATCATCCTCATCTCATTAATCATCCAAAATATAAATTGTCCTTGCTCTTGTGGCCCTTCATGCCCGGAGCTCCTCATGGTGACCTTGGTCTCAGTGTTCCTGTTCGATCCTTCCCTGAATAGTAGTTCTGCTGTCAGTCTTCAACGTGTGACGTTCTGGGGGGTCGACGGAGGGACGTGGTGGCGGTCTGCTCTCTGGAGGGGAAGCTCACTCAGTCTGGCTCTGCGACTTAAAAGTCAATGTCGTTTGTAGGGGGCATAGGAGGTAGTGGGCTGCGTCCGTTAGCCCGGGACAGACCCACTACTGAACACCGTCGAAGTGACTCAGCAGAAGTGCAGTGTCATCTTCCGAGGGTAGCCTACCGCAGCGACCCGACATCCCCCCCCCCCCCCCCCCCCCCCCCCGGAGCGTCTGTAAAATCAACAAGTCTGGCAGCGGAACGAAATTCAGAGGTGGTCGGAGCAGCTTGGAGCAGCGAGTGCAGGGATGATTATAATGATGATGCTTTGTGTGAGGGCACAACGGGACAAAGAAACAGGTGTAAAGACGAGAAAAAAAAAAAGATAAAAATAACAGTGGATCGATTTTCTATGATAGTTTTCTTTTCATGACGAGTTGACAACTCACAAGTATGCATGTCTGATGCTGGACTCTGATACGTGATATGACCATGTCGGTGGTGGCTAATTGTCAGATCTCGATGGTTTCAACCCTGTACATCGATCATTTTCCTCTTCCTCTTTAGACATACATGTAGCTTTTTTTTTTACAATGTTTTGCTCACGTTTTTTTTGGTATCAACACTACCATGGCATCATGTTTCCAAATCATGAATTGCTTCTGTTACGTGAATTGGTTCTGGCATCCTGGTGTCAGTACTTTTCCTAATGTCAGCTTTTTAATTTGTTTCCCTCCATTCCATGCTTACAGGTGGCTTGGAGAGGACCGACACAAAATGTCTGAGGTGGTTGTGACAACACTGACGGGTGTGCTGCGAGCCCTGTCGTTGGTTTACGACATCTTTGCCTACATCCCCTACTTCTTCTTGTACAGACCCGGGAACAAACTCCATGCTTCACAACGACTCAAGGTGAGTGCTTGGAACTATATAATATTATATTAAACAGACCCAGGAACAAACTCCATGCTTCACAACGACTCAAGGTGAGTGCTTGGAACTATATATATTAAACAGACCCAGGAACAAACTCCATGCTTCACAACGACTCAAGGTGAGTGTCTGGAACTATATTAAACAGACCCAGGAACAAACTCCATGCTTCACAACGACTCAAGGTGAGTGCTTGGAACTATATAATATTATATTAAACAGACCCAGGAACAAACTCCATGCTTCACAACGACTCAAGGTGAGTGCTTGGAACTCTATATATTAAACAGACCCAGGAACAAACTCCATGCTTCACAACGACTCAAGGTGAGTGTCTGGAACTATATTAAACAGACCCAGGAACAAACTCCATGCTTCACAACGACTCAAGGTGAGTGCTTGGAACTATATAATATTATATTAAACAGACCCAGGAACAAACTCCATGCTTCACAACGACTCAAGGTGAGTGCTTGGAACTATATATATTAAACAGACCCAGGAACAAACTCCATGCTTCACAACGACTCAAGGTGAGTGTCTGGAACTATATTAAACAGACCCAGGAACAAACTCCATGCTTCACAACGACTCAAGGTGAGTGCTTGGAACTATATAATATTATATTAAACAGACCCAGGAACAAACTCCATGCTTCACAACGACTCAAGGTGAGTGCTTGGAACTATATAATATTATATTAAACAGACCCAGGAACAAACTCCATGCTTCACAACGACTCAAGGTGAGTGCTTGGAACTATATATATTAAACAGACCCAGGAACAAACTCCATGCTTCACAACGACTCAAGGTGAGTGTCTGGAACTATATTAAACAGACCCAGGAACAAACTCCATGCTTCACAACGACTCAAGGTGAGTGCTTGGAACTATATAATATTATATTAAACAGACCCAGGAACAAACTCCATGCTTCACAACGACTCAAGGTGAGTGCTTGGAACTATATAATATTATATTAAACAGACCCAGGAACAAACTCCATGCTTCACAACGACTCAAGGTGAGTGCTTGGAACTATATATATTAAACAGACCCAGGAACAAACTCCATGCTTCACAACGACTCAAGGTGAGTGCTTGGAACTATATATATTAAACAGACCCAGGAACAAACTCCATGCTTCACAACGACTCAAGGTGAGTGTCTGGAACTATATTAAACAGACCCAGGAACAAACTCCATGCTTCACAACGACTCAAGGTGAGTGCTTGGAACTATATAATATTATATTAAACAGACCCAGGAACAAACTCCATGCTTCACAACGACTCAAGGTGAGTGCTTGGAACTATATAATATTATATTAAACAGACCCAGGAACAAACTCCATGCTTCACAACGACTCAAGGTGAGTGCTTGGAACTATATTAAACAGACCCAGGAAAAAACTCCATGCTTCACAACGACTCAAGGTGAGTGCTTGGAACTATATTAAACAGACCCAGGAAAAAACTCCATGCTTCACAACGACTCAAGGTGAGTGTTTGGAACTATATTAAACAGACCCAGGAACAAACTCCATGCTTCACAACGACTCAAGGTGAGTGCTTGGAACTATATAATATTATATTAAACAGACCCAGGAACAAACTCCATGCTTCACAACGACTCAAGGTGAGTGTCTGGAACTACATGTATATTAAACAGACCCAGGAACAAACTCCATGCTTCACAACGACTCAAGGTGAGTGCTTGGAACTATATATATTAAACAGGCCCAGGAACAAACTCCATGCTTCACAACGACTCAAGGTGAGTGCTTGGAACTATATAATATTATATTAAACAGACCCAGGAACAAACTCCATGCTTCACAACGCCTCAAGGTGAGTGCTTGGAACTCTATCATATTATATTAAACAGGCCCAGGAACAAACTCCATGCTTCACAACGACTCAAGGTGAGTGCTTGGAACTATATATATTAAACAGACCCAGGAACAAACTCCGTGCTTCACAACGACTCGAGGTGAGTGTTTGGAACTATATTAAACAGACCCAGGAACAAACTCCATGCTTCACAACGACTCAAGGTGAGTGTTTGGAACTATATTAAACAGGCGCAGGAACAAACTCCATGCTTCACAACGACTCAAGGTGAGTGCTTTGAACTATATTAAACAGACCCAGGAACAAACTCCATGCTTCACAATGACTCAAGGTGAGTGTTTGGAACTATATTAAACAGACCCAGGAACAAACTCCATGCTTCACAACGACTCAAGGTGAGTGTTTGGAACTATATTAAACAGGCGCAGGAACAAACTCCATGCTTCACAACGACTCAAGGTGAGTGCTTGGAACTATATTAAACAGGCCCAGGAACAAACTCCATGCTTCACAACGACTCAAGGTGAGTGCTTGGAACTATATATATTAAACAGACCCAGGAACAAACTCCATGCTTCTTACTGTTAAACAGATAGTTTAAGTCTTGACCCTTCAACAAGGTAGCACTTGCTGTATGTCTAGACCCTGTCTAGCCTCCTCAACGCCATTCTGATCAGTCATCGCTCAACGGCTATCGCCAGTTATCTCTCTGACCGGATGCTACAGTCCTATGCGAATCTATCAAAACAAAAATACAGAGTTATCTCCCATATGTTTTTCGCGAGCACTGATCTAAATTTGAGATCGGTGTTCGCGAGTCGAAAATGATTGCAGATTGGCCGACTTCGACAGTGATCTCCGTTCTGTTCTTCACAGTTATGATAAAGACATCGTTCTAAGGTCAAAACAAGTAGAAATTTTGGGACTGCTGCCGGAAGGAGACCGTAATGTCTCTGTCAACTGGTTACAGAAAAAATTGTCTGCTCCAGTGAGCGCCGAAACCAAACGGTTGATTATCACGTGACACTTTTGCCATATTTAGAGTTGTTTGCACAGTAAATACAGCCGCGAAAAATAGCTCGCTTGAAACTGTCTTACATATCAATTCCTTTGTAATTTAAATATTACAAAACACCATGAAAAATCATTATTGACGATCGCGAATCTGCTTATATCAATAATACATTACAAAAAGCTCTAAATATTTTTAAAAAAAAATGGTTTCCTTGCCAGACAAGGAAACTCAAGGCATCCTGTCAGGGAGTGAATGAGCCGAACTCATTTTGACCTGAGGTCAGGATGCCTCAACGCCTCCTTAGATACTAATCGTGATAATGGAGAGAAGCATAAGTCTTTGCTTGTTTATACACATGATGATGGATAATTTTACCATTTTAACCTGGGATCCGAACCCTGAACCTTTCACAGGCGAGGCCGATGTCCTAACCATCTTACTCATTGATAACGGGGATCAAGGGGACTTAATGGCGGAATTCATGTATCTGGATGGAAGCCTCTTCGTATGCGTGTGATACATAGAGAATACTACTAGTCACTACATGGCTTGCTGTGTTGTCCGACATTTTCACAAGATTTTTTTTTTAAATATTGAACTGCGAGCGAAAGCGAGCTTTTCAATATTTGAAAAAGCAACAAGTGTAAATCTGGAAAGATACTGCATTAGCCATGGAGTATTCTGTTTATCCTACATACTGTACTCGCATGTCTTTTGCTCCAGTTTACCTCCCACAGTCGATGCGCCCAAATTGAAGACGCTTCAAATAGAACCTCAATCTCTTCCAAAGCCTTGTGTAATCTTTGACGTCAGAGAAAAGAGACGTCACTCTAGAAAGCATAGCGTGACACATACATTCTCAAAATCCTCACAGGGGAAACCAAGCGTTTCCAGAATGACGTTTGTCTCTGTGACTCAGCATCACGAGCAGTGGAAAATCAAGTCTCTGCCAGATTAGTTTGACACAACCTTATTCACATGAACTGAGGTTTGAACGATATTGTTATCTCATGAGTGGTATCTCTCACGTATATATAAGATAAACTTGTGTATTGTTGGTCTGCATCCATGTGTGTGTGTTATACAATACAGCAGGATCGGCACAGGGCTGGTCACACGATTTGAAATCATGCCAAGAGCTTAGTAGCTGTTAAGGGTCTATATTAGTGTCACTGGCTAAGAATAGGGCACCTTTTGACAGTCTATAATTGACTTGCTATTGATGAAAGCAATCATAGCTGCTTTTACACAGTTAAGTATTTTGATAAAGTAGCAGATGCAGTTCAAGTTGATCAAGTTGTGCGCATTAAGAATTCCTCTTATAGAACCATACTAAAACTTGTGACATGTGTGCAAGTGAGTTTTCCTTTGCGTATAATAATTATATGGTGGTACATATGTAGCTGAGATTTTTGTGTGTATAGGATCAGACTGATTAGAAAAGAGGGAGGGGTCGGCTTAAAAAGCCCTTATACTTGCATTTGAAAATAACATAAAATGTTTTAAAATATGACATTGAATTTAAAACTCGAAGAACTGGACGGGTGCAGACTTGCCTAGTCGATAAGACGCCTGCCTCCCACGCGGAAGTTTGCGAGTTCCAATCCCGGTCGCACCTGGTGGGTTAAGGGTGGGCTTACAGTTGAACTGTTTATTCTTGTTGACCAGCCTATTATAAGGCCTAAAAGAAAAATATGTCTGTTTCCGGTAACACCGCCGAAAAAAATAGGGTCGGTCGGTGTTTTTGTTTTTGTTAAACCTTTTTCTTACGTTTTGTTAACGTGGTTTTTTTTTCCCCGGCGTCATTGGCCGCCATGTTTTTTTCGCGTGACGACGGAAACGGGAGGTAAGTCTCATCGACCAATTACCTCCCTTTTTTTTTCTTTTTTTTTCCCTTTGGTGCGAAAAGCGAAAAAAAACCTTTAGGGTCGGCGCTTAAAAATAGGGTCGGTCGGGTTACCGGAAACAGACATATTTTTCTTTTTGGCCTGAGGAACCTTTGCTCAAACTGACTCTTTACGAAGAATTGTCTCACGACAGAATTGTTTTGTGTGTGGGTTTTTTTAGTAACTGGCAGAGGCCTGGCTTTTCACTAATTGCAATAATATATGATGCACTGACATATCTTGGATAAGATAGGGCTAATTAACATTTAGAGGATGTTGACCCTCACACATCCTGAGTGCTGCCCCAAAAGCGTGGGATGAGGGATTGTTGCTAGATTAGTAGTGTGCATGTACAATGCAAGTCTACATCCTGATCAGCTATTAATAATCTCATTGTGGTTGTCACATTTAAATCTTGCATTGATGGCAGGATTTTACAGACCTTGCAAACAGTCATAAGTCCGGCAGCAATATGGGATGTTTTGAGTTAAGATTAACTGAATCGATAGTGAATAATTCTAAATAATAAGTCTAAAATTAGTCCAGTAATTGTGACAAAGCTGCTGCAGTAACAATCTACGGAACAAAGAGCACTTTGTTGTGTAACAGGAAATGTTTGCCCAGTTACAAAACTGCCTGAAAAATAGACGAGGCTGCATTAATAGACTTCTCAGTGATGTTGATTGTCTGACATTGGCAGTCATAATTGTCACTCGCATGAAACCGTGGTTTTCCAGGATAGTGTTTTTTTGCTGTTCGTATGAGGAAGAAGTCAAGACAGTACTCTTGAGCTCTTGAGACAAGTGGATATTTATTGCGTGATAACTTCAGCCATGTGGAAACGAAGGGTCAGTAACAGTGTTGCAGAGTTTTCGTTAGACCGATGATGACTGGAAAATAATATATGTATGTCTAATATGGCACAGTCTCTGTGGTGGTGTGCACTCTGTAATTGTGCATTACAAATGATACTTCAAGCAATTATGTCTGTGTACTGTACAGGCTTGTGAATTCTCTTTGTGGCCATCTCTGGGTGTTTTAATGTCAGTGTAGGCAGGATAAAAACAATTTGTGCACACAAAAATCAGATTGTGTCAAAATGCTGATCATTTGTTGTGAGTGTATAGAGCAATGCATGCAGGGATGTTGCCTGAGGCTAATTGGACAATCTGGACAAAAATATATATATCAGTTCAAATGTCCTAGATACTAACAATTAGTTTGTGCTGTCAGAAGAGCTCCTACATTTCAAAACTATGGGACAGTTGAACAGCCAGGGGTCAGAGGACAGTTGAACAGCCAGGGGTCAGGTTACGAATGCGTTAGATCAAATATGCATGCATCAGTGGCTGAAGACCATCAAGGCCTGACAACAACATTCTGCACGATTTTGTTAGTTACATTGACAGAACAACTGTCTGCATGGTGCATACATACACTGGCTCGCTGCATGGGTGCTGCAGGAAATTCTCACACTCACACAGGCGCCCACAGATTAAACTTAACAGCAACTTACAGTTTTTGCTGAGTAACTGTGTGGCATAAAAATTTCAGTTTCTTCAAGGACTCAGATTAATCTGCTTTAGTGACATTGGGGGGAATTTTGGGGGAAACACTGACCACCACTCATTTTGACTCTATATTTTTTTTTCTTCTCAGGCCAAGTCAGTGACGGGCGACCCAGCGGGCCCATGGCGGTCAGTGGAGTCGATCGACAAGCTGACCACGACGCTGTTCCCAGAGTGCGCCACAGTGGACGACCTGTTTATACGCGCTGTGGAGCTGTACACAAACAGCAGGTGTCTGGGCACTCGCGAACTGCTGCGGGAGGAGGAGGAGCAACAGCCCAATGGTCGCATCTTCAAAAAGGTTGGTGTCTTATTTTAAAACTTGATACAGTGGAATCCCCCTTCTAAGACACACCCCACCCCACCCCCACCCCCACAAGAGATAACAGCAAAAGATAACAGACATGTTGAGAAAATGGATATTGACATGAGCCGGCATGAGTTGTAAAACTGGATTTCCAAGATGTTCAGAGATTACCATGAACTTATTGGATAGGTGGAGGGAGGGGGCGTGGATGGGGGGTAGAGGAGGAGGGGCTATTAGAAAGACAGTGCTAGCTGAACAGTTTGTTGACTGAAGCAATGTTTCAGGTTGTTCTTGGGGAGTATCTGTGGGAATCGTTTGAAGGTGTGTTCACGCGGATCAGCAACTTCGGCAGCGGCCTGCTTGCCACTGGTCAACGGCCACGCTCCAAGGTGGTCATCTTCGCCGAAACCCGCGCCGAATGGATGATAGCTGCTCAGGCCTGCTTCAAGTACAACTTTCCTTGTGAGTCTTGGTGTGTTTGAATGGGAGAGAGAGTGTGTGTGTGTGGTCATCTTCACCGAGACCCGCGCCGAATGGATGATTGCTGCTCAGGCCTGCTTCAAGTACAACTTTCCTTGTGAGTCTTGGTGTGTTTGAGTGGGAGAGAGAGAGAGAGTGTGTGTGTGGTCATCTTCACCGAGACCCGCGCCGAGTGGATGATTGCTGCTCAGGCCTGCTTCAAGTACAACTTTCCTTGTGAGTCTTGGTGTGGGGAAGTGGGACATAGAGAGAGAATGTGTGTGTATGCACGAGTTTGTGTGTGTTTCAGTGTGTGTGATTGTGTGTGTGTCTCTCTCTCTTTCTACTGTAACTGCACCTCTACCTCTGTTTCAGTGGTGACGCTGTACGCGACCCTAGGCCAGGAAGCCATCATCCACGGTGTGAATGAAACGCAGGTCACACACGTCATCACCAGCAGTGACCTTATCAGTAAATTTGACGTAAGTAACTGCCAACAGCAAGCACACTCTTCACGTTGAGCCAAGGTGTCATGAAGATTGAAATGAGGAGCGTCTTGTGAGTGTGAACGTCAGACATGAAAACAAAGCAAAAGTGTGTTTCTTTCTGTATCTAAAATAAAACAACACAAGAATGTTTCTTAATTGAACGCTTCATTTTTGACAAAACAAATTGTCAAAAATTAAACGTTCAATAAACCAACATTCTTGGGTTTTTTATTCTGGGTTTTGGAATGTTTTATCTGTTTTTGGATTTGTTTCCCCTGTCGCTGCTCATGTGTGTCTGTTTGATCCTATTGATGACGGGCGCAGTGGCGTGGTGGTAAGACGTCGGCCTCCTAATTAGGAGGTCGTGAGTTCGAATCCCGGTCGCTGCCGCCTGGTGGGTTAAGGATGGAGATTTTTCCGATCTCCCAGGTCAACTTATGTGCAGACCTGCTAGTGACTTAATCCCCTTCGTGTGTACACGCAAGCACAAGACCAAGTGCGCACGGAAAAGATCCTGTAATCTATGTCGGAGTTCGGTGGGTTATGGAAAACATGAAAATACCCAGCATGCCTACTCAACGAAAGCGGAGTGAAGCTGACTATGCTCTCAGAGTATAGTTTGGGGAACCCAAATGGGCAAACGAGCTCACGCGTAACCAGACAATTCTGGAACGCTGAAGAAGAAGAAGATCCTATTGAAATATGGTTAGTTATAGCCATCACTGACATCAAAAGTTTCTTCTTCAAGAGAATCTTCCAGGATTTGAAATTCTTTTTTCCGGTTGCGTTTTCATGACAAATTTAACTTCTTCATAAAACTAGAGCCTATGACTTCAGGGTGTGGTTGACAGAATGCCCTTTGTGACCCCTGTGTTGGTGTGTGTCCCGTGCGTGACTGCTTGGGAATTTTCGGGTGTTTTTTTAGTGCAGCTCTCAATTCTTAGTAAATGTGATGTATTTTGTGTCTGTAACCGCCCAACACTTCCTTGTTTTAAAAGGACAGTTACATTTTGAGTTGAGTCAGAGTCAATCATCGACTGTTTTGGGCGTGTTGGAGTAAGAGCCATAATGTTTGAGTGTTGCAGGGCGTGTTAGACAGAATGCCCGCAGTGACCCAATCATCTATTTTAGGGCATGTTGGACAGACCCAATGTTTGACTGTTGCAGGGCATGTTAGACAGAATGCCCACAGTGACCCAATCATCTGTTTTAGGGCGTGTTGGACAGACCCAATGTTTGACTGTTGCAGGGCGTGTTAGACAGAATGCCCACAGTGACCCAATCATCTGTTTTAGGGCGTGTTGGACAGACCCAATGTTTGACTGTTGCAGGGCGTGTTAGACAGAATGCCCACAGTGACCCAATCATCTGTTTTAGGGCGTGTTGGACAGACCCAATGTTTGACTGTTGCAGGGCGTGTTAGACAAAATGCCCACAGTGACCCACCTGGTGGCTATGACAAACGGAGGACGCAAACCCACATTGAAGAATCGCGGAGACGTCACGGTTCTGACCATGGAAGAGGTGGAACTAGAGGGCGCCAAGCCTGACAACAGTAGGTGTTTGTCTGTCTGCCTAGTTGTCTGTCTGTCTGTCTGTCTGTCAAGGTTCTGACCATGAAGGAGGGGGAACTAGAGGGCGCCAAGCCTGACAACAGTAGGTGTTTGTCTGTCTGTCTAGTTGTCTGTCTGTCTGTCTGTCTGTCTGTCAAGGTTCTGACCATGAAGGAGGTGGAACTAGAGGGCGCCAAGCCTGACAACAGTAGGTGTTTGTCTGTCTGTCTAGTTGTCTGTCTGTCTGTCTGTCTGTCTGTCAAGGTCCTGACCATGAAGGAGGTGGAACAAGAGGGCGCCACGCCTGACAACAGTAGGTGTTTGTCTGTCTGTCTAGTTGTCTGTCTGTGTGAGTGCACATGCATTTTTTGGAAAGCAGACCCTACGTCACAGACTCGCTTGCAGGAGGTACAAAAGAATGACTCACGAAAGAACGAAAAAACAAGAAAAGTTATGGTTGTTTATTTGATTAATTACCCAGCCACCGTTTCTATGTTAAATTCATTTCTATAGTCGTGGTAAAAAACTGCAAATACACACAAAAAATACACATATAAGTCACAAAATATAATGTCAATCCTTACAATAAATTAAACCCTGCAATAGAATACATAAACCACAATTCAACTAACGTTCACCTGAAAACAATGAAATAATCTACGACTTAAACATTTAATAACATACAAAATGGCCGACAACCCTTAATCCTAAACGCCAGTCTCCAAAATCGTCAAATAAAGAAACATACAACTGCGACAATCACAATCCCGTTTAGAAAACGTACACATGACTACAATTATCGAAAAGACATAAACGATACCTTCCTAAAACTGTTGAGCTTCAAAAGAGAAAAATAACAACACCTGCCAAAACTACTACTCACTAAACTATCGAAAACTGAGACAAACAAAACAGACAAACAAACAGACAAACATTAGAACACAACAAGTCTTAACTAACAAAAACAATATTTTACCTTTGCGCCATCAGGCAGGGACTGTTCCTCATGAACACACAATCCAAGGAAAACAGGAGTAAAAAAGCACAGCGGGTTCACTACTAAACAAAAAGCGACCTTCTTCCTTCAAACTCAGAGACGTACTAACGAAAAATAAACAGTTGATCCTCAACATCGACTTGATATGCTAAAGAGGCTAAACACCAAAAACTACTCAAAACTAACACTTAAACACACCCAAAACAACGCTGCAATAACAAGTTTGAAAACGTTAAGGCAAAAAGATATAGACAACATACCGAAATAAATACACCCCAAACTACGCCTGATACCTAATAACATGGACTGCACGGATTATGACAAGCCAAAACAGGGTCGCCTGTTCATGACTGCGGAAAATAGCAAGTCATAGCCGCTCAAACACGTGCTAACTACAACTATGCCATGTTGGTCAAAAATACAAGGTGAGTGTTAATCAAGCCTTGTGCCCTTCGTGCATCCAGAAAACATAAAATACGATGCTTCGTCGAGCACACGTCCGTCACGCAAATAGCACGTGGACGAAACCAAAACAACAGTTACACATAAAAAACTGCCGTGAGCAACGGCAGGCACAGTCTGTCTGTCTGTCTGTCTGTCAAGGTCCTGACCATGAAGGAGGTGGAACAAGAGGGCGCCAAGCCTGACAACAGTAGGTGTTTGTCTGTCGATCTGTCTGGCTGTCTGGCTGTCTGTCTGTCTGTCAAGGTTCTGACCATGAAGGAGGTGGAACTATAGGGCGCCATACCTGACAACAGTAGGTGTCGGTCTATTTATCTGTCTGTCCGTCTTTTTGGGAGGCTAAATGTCAAGGTACTTACAGTGGAGGAGGTAGAACAGTGAGTGCTTGTGTGTATGTCTGTTTGTGAGGTGTGTGTGTGTTTGTGTGTGTGTGTGTGAGAGAGTGTGTGTGTGTGTGTGTTTTTAGGGAAAGTGTATGTTCAATCAGAACTACAGTTTGGTGTCCTCTTAACTCATTGTCTCCCAGGTACGGATATATCCGTACCCACCCATATGGCTCTATCTGACCTGGTACGGATATATCCGTACACACAGTCATTTCAGTCGCTTCTTGTAACGTCGATATAACGCCTGCATTCCAGCGTGTTGATACACAGTTACTACACAGTTACTACAATTCTGAGTGACCTGCTGCAGCACAGCTGGTCTCGGCTAAAAAAAACTTGGTCAACATTTGTGGGGTAGAAAGTGCTAAGAAGGATTCTTTATAAGACCTGCCTGTTTGTAAACTAAGTTGTCCTGTACAGTACTGTATGGGAGGTTGAAAGAGAAAAAAACTGCAAGTCTTCAGACATCATACGACTCAGTAGTATTTATGTTTCTGTAAAATGGTTCAGTTTTGTCAGGTTTGAAATGCTCAAGAAAAGTGTTAGCAGTGGGGGCTGATGTTTGTGACTTTCGTTACGGTTGTCCTTAACTGAGCTCATCGTCGACTTTACCGAAAACTTAGTGCCAAAGCTTTGTGGAGCCGGTTTTGTGAAGTAGACTTCGCAAAGACGACTTCACCCAGTTAATGTGAGGCTTTTGTCTTGGTATGTCTGAGGAATGCAGAATGTGTCATCATAGCGTTGAAAATTATGTGTTGTTGCAGTTCGAACGCCAGTAACCAAGCCAAAACGTGAAGACATCGCAGTCATCATGTACACCAGCGGCTCTACTGGTCTGCCTAAAGGTAAGAACTGCTCCCTACCTCTTGCTTCTACGCCTCACATATAACCACATCATGTCCCAAATAGACACTAGTTCTGTGGACAGAAAAACCAAGTCAGCATAGCATTGCTTCTACTGGGGTACGTGTGGGCACTGGGAATAGGTGGGGAGTGTTTGGTGTGTTTGTGGAACTCGATCTTTGCCATGAATTTCTGGTATATTTTTTCGGCTTCTAGGGCGTACAGGACGCAGCGACGCACAGAAGTAGCACTTTTATCAGACAATCCAAATCTCTGCAATTTTGCGGATTACTGCGAAAACCACACAAACAAAACAAACAACGAAAAAAACTAAATACACATGTCAACTGTACATGTGCCTGTAACTAACATGTTTTATAGTTTAACCCAGGTGAGATGGACAAAATAGTGTTTTTCTTTACATGCACAATTCATCTTTTACCAGAGGGGGTTAAATTCATATTTACAAGGCCAAAATGCTTCAGTTTCTGGAGCGTTGCCACTGGACCCCGTCAGAGGACCTACAGGGCCTCCTGGACCCCCGGCGTGATTTATTTCCTTGAAGCTCATTCTTCCTTGAATGGATTGCCTGATAAATAGAAACACCCATTGTCTGCTGTGGATGGAAAATGAGTGGTTTATTTTTTTACAGCCATGCAACGTACAGCCATCTTAGCTGGCTCTGTTGTGAGTGCTAGAATTTGCAGCCATGGCATTGATGCTAATTGTCGTAAGAGGCGACTAACGGTTCTGTTTCTCCTTTTACCCTTGTTAAGTGTTTCTTGTATAGAATATAGTCAATGTTTGTAAAGATTTTAGTCAAGCAGTATGTAAGAAATGTTAAGTCCTTTGTACTGGAAACTTGCATTCTCCCAGTAAGGTCATATATTGTACTACGTTGCAAGCCCTGGAGCAATTTTTTGATTAGTGCTTTTGTGAACAAGAAACAATTAACAAGTGGCTCTATCCCATCTCCCCCTTTCCCCTATCCCATCTCCCCTCTTTCCCCGTCGCGATATAACCTTGAATGGTTGAAAACGACGTTAAACACCAAATAAAGAAAGAAAGATTGATGCTAATAATGATTTTTTTTCCCCAGGAATAATTTACAAAGTGTGAAATGTGTGCATAAGACTGCTGCATGCCATCATTAGGACAATTGTTAACGCATTTAATTAAAGAGTCGATGACTAACTTGAAGTAGACTGTATGAAAAAAAATGTAAAACAATTTTTAAGTGCCCTGTCTGAATGAGAAAGAGCTCTGAGCAGCTGTAAGTCAGCAGTGTAGTAAAAAAATTGCAGAGGCATTCCAGTAACAGATGGCTGTATCTGGTAATGTGGTGATGTGTGTGGCGTGTGTTCCAGGGGTGGTAATCAGCCATGGCAACCTGATGTGCGGCATGTCAGGACAGTGCGAGAGGATTCCACAGCTGGGGTGAGTGACTGACAGTACTGTCGACCTACTGTCTATGATACAGCAGTTATATTTTATGTCAGGAAAGTGTTAGAGGGTGAGTCACATGGTACTGACGTACTGTCTATGATACAGCAGTTATATTGTATGTCAGGAAAGTGTTAGAGGGTGAGTCACATGGTACTGACGTACTGTCTATGATACAGCAGTTATATTGTATGTCAGGAAAGTGTTAGAGGGTGAGTCACATAGTATTGACATACTGTCTGTGATACAGCAGTTATATTGTATGTCAGGAAAGTGTTAGAGAGTGAGTCGCATGGTATTGACGTACTGTCTTTTACAGTGGAACCCCCCCTCCAAAAATCTGACAAAATCAGGTCTTAACAAGTCGCGTAAGGCGAAAATACAATATTTAGTCAAGTAGCTGTCGAACTCACAGAATGAAACTGAACGCAATGCAACGCAGCAAGACCGTATACTCGTGGTCCACCGCTCACAGCATTGGCAGTGAAATTGACAAGAAGAGCGGGGTAGTGGTTACGCTATGCTGCATAGCACGCTTTTCTGTACCTCTGTTCGTTTTAACTTTCTGAGCGTGTTTTTAATCCAAACATATCATATCTATATATTTTTGGAATCAGGAACCGACAAGGAATAAGATGAAAGTGTTTTTAAATTGATTTCGAAAAAAAAATTTGATAATAATTTTTATATATTTAATTTTCAGAGCTTGTTTTTAATCCGAATATAACATATTTATATGTTTTTGGAATCAGCAAATGATGGAAAATAAGATAAACGTAAATTTGGATCGTTTTATAAATTTTTATTTTTTTTTACAATTTTCAGATTTTTAATGACCAAAGTCATTAATTAATTTTTAAGCCACCAAGCTGAAATGCAATACCGAACCCCGGGCTTCGTCGAAGAGTACTTGACCAAAATTTCAACCAATTTGGTTGAAAAATGAGGGCGTGACAGTGCCGCCTCAACTTTCACGAAAAGCCGGATATGACGTCATCAAAGACATTTATCAAAAAAATGAAAAAAACGTTCGGGGATTTCATACCCAGGAACTCTCATGTCAAATTTCATAAAGATCGGTCCAGTAGTTTAGTCTGAATCGCTCTACACACACACACACAGACACACAGACACACACACAGACACACGCACATACACCACGACCCTCGTTTCGATTCCCCCTCGATGTTAAAATATTTAGTCAAAACTTGACTAAATATAAAAAGGAGGGAGTCTTAAAATGGGAGAATAATTACAGAGGTTATGAATAGAAAGTCTCAGAAAACGTGGTCTTAAAAGGGACGAATTCTTAAATAGGGGCATCTTAAAAGGGGGGTTCCACTGTATATAAGTATAGCAGTTATTTTCATGGGTGGGATTCTTCCGGTATATGTCGGAAATCCGGATTTGATTATGGCCCTTTTTTTTTTCTTCTCTTTTTTGTCGTTGTTGGTTTGGTTGAGGTTCAGGATTCATGACATTTTTCAGTACCACCCATGTATATTGTATGTCAAGATATGGACAAAGAATTCCACACCTGGGGCGAGTCTGACAGGTCACATAGTGCCCTGTAGAATGCAGCTACTGTGTAGTCAGATGTTCCTTGCTCTCAAGTTTGTCTGTCAGGTCCTTTCTTTCTGTACGTCTGCCTGGACCGGACGTCTGTCGACTGTCTCTCTGTCCGCCGGTCAGTTTGCCATTCTAACTGTCTCAGTGGGTGGGTTTTTTCCCTCTTTTTCTCATGTCTGTCTCAATGCTCTTACATTTGTTTTGAACTGTCTGTCTTGAATTGGTATAAATCTGCAGCTCAAAGAATTTTGTTTCTTCTGTTTCATATGACAGGAAGCACCAAGATGACATTTACATCGGTTACCTGCCCCTGGCTCATGTTTTGGAACTGACAGCAGGTAGGCAGTGCTCCAAACGCCTGTGTTTTTCACTGCACTGGGTACTTTTGTTATCTTATAATATGCACGGTGTAATGACCTAGCTGGGTACTTTTGTTATCTTATGCTATGCACAGTGTAATGACTTACAACAGACGATTTTCGGAATTATAACTCTGTCGGATTTGTATGGGTTGTGAAACAGTGAATACTTTTGCTTTTAGTGAGTCAAACTTTCCCACGTGACAATATAATTATAGGCCTGTCACTAGCGATGGGGGTGTCTAAAACATATGAATAAGGAACACATGTAGAATTTAGCTTGCCTCACTAAAAGCAAGAGTATTCACAGTCTTTCACAACCATAGACCATTTATCCTGGACCGCCAACTAGCTCTCTCTCCGCTCTTTCTCTCTATTACGAGGTAGCGCCTCTCGCATTTAGGAACCTACACTTACATGGCCTTTCAGAAATCAGGGGGACGTCGTATCCGGTGTCGATTGTAAACATGGACGAAGTTGCCAAGGTAAGTTCTGAAAATGCTAAAATAAACTCAGCAAAAGTGCATATGGAACATGTTTTTCGATGAGTTTTGTTAAGTTTAGTTTGGAGTTTTGGAAAATCCAGTTCATTGTCACCTCCCATTGTCACAAATAACTGGAGCGTGCTTTCTTTTCACTGTCTTCGAATCGCTGGCCTTTCAAACCGGACGTGACGCGCCCCTGAAAGTCGAGAGTCGTAACCTCGAAGGGTCACGTGACGAGTTGGCGGTCCAGGCTATTTGGTCTATGTTCACAACCTATAAAAACCCGACAGTCCGAGTTATTTCCGGAGTTTGTCTATTAGTTTGCACCAATTGAGTTGCTCTGAGAGAAGAGAAGATTCAAGTAAAAAAAACACTCTGTATGTTATTGATTGTCTGGGGAGAGTGTATGAGGTACAGTGAAACCTGTCTTTAACAGCTACTGAAGGGGCTGACCAAAAGTTGTCGTTATACCTATAGACAGATGGTCGTCATAGAAAGGTGAATTATAGAGAGAGAGAAAAACCTTGACAGCTGGGATCCTTTGGGGTGGTTGTTTTGGACAGGTAGTTCTTTCCGAGAGGTGGTCGCCAGGGCAGGTTCAACTGTACTGTGTAATAAATTATACTTGGGGAACATAAATTTGAGCTCTACTGTATATTTGGGTTTTAATGTGTGTGAAAGGTCTCTTTAGAAAACCTTGATGGTTAGGTATGTCATGCTTGGTGATCATTCCCAATCTGTGTGGCCATTGAAATGATGCGCTTCGTGTTTTCAGAAATCTCCTGCCTGTCCCACGGAGTGCCCATCGGATACTCTTCACCCCACACACTGACCGATCAGGTAATTTCATCCTCCGAATTGTGCTTGTTCTCTCCTGTGTGTGTTACTGCATAGTAAACAAGAGAGAGGAGCCCAGGGCCGAGGTGCACCGAGACAAACTGTGTGCCAAATGGGGGGAACGCAGCCGCACAGTCGGATTGCTTGAAGTTGGATGGATGGATGGATGGATAAGATTTACAGTCCAGTGAGGTTACCCTCATGGAAATTCGGGCTGCTTTCTCCCCGGGGAAAGCGAGCTGCCATACATACGGCGCTACCCATATTTTTTTTTTCCTGCATGCGTTTATTCATGTTTCCTGAGACTTAACGCCGTGTGAGATGGAATTTTTTTTTTACTTTATTCCAAGTCCCACGGGTATTTGATGGACATTTTTATCTATGCCTATACAATTTTACCAGGAAAGACCCTTTTGTCAATCGTGGGATCTTTAACGTGCACACCCCAATGTAGTGTACACGAAGGGACCTCGGTTTTTCGTCTCATCCGAAAGACTAGCACTTGAACCCACCACCTAGGTTAGGAAAGGGGGGAGAAAATTGCGGCCTGACCCAGGCCTGAACACGCAACCTCTCGCTTCCGAGCGCAAGTGCGTTACCACTCGGCCACCCAGTTAAGATTTGTTGTAATTTAATTCAAGCAATCGGACCCCAAGGCTTGTTCACACCCAGTTGGGTGGCACCCAGTTTTGTTTCGTGCACCTCAGCTATCACAATACCTTAGCTTTTGTTTTGATAACTCAGCAGCAGTTTGCTGAGATATGTCAATAGCAGATTGTGGTTTGTAGACCTCAATTTCCATCTGCTCAGAGACAATGTGAATGCTTTTGTGCTCCAGACTCAACATTCATTACTTTTGAATCCAGTTTTTGCCCAGAGAAGATGACAGTCTTAGGTAATGGTTCTTCAACATTGCAGATCACAGTTTGTAAGACTGCACTGGGGCAAATTTGTAAAGAGTTTTTTTCAACCTGCAGTAAATATTTTCACATTAAACCTACAGTATTCCTGTGGTGACCTTTGCAGGCATGGGAATTGTCCGCCAAAAGGCAAATTTCCGCCAAATTTTTTTTTTGTTCCGCCGAAAAAGCAAAAGTGTCCGCCAAAAAAATAAATGGGGGAGGCAAAAATGGTTCTAAAAACTGAATTTAATGGCAAACTTGGAGCTTAGATGACACCAAATTGCACCATTTGGGTTCTTTGGAGAAAAAAATTCCGGGGGGGCATGCCCCCGAACTCCCCTAGCAGGGCTAGGCGCTTCGCGCCGTCGACTTTGCCATTACTTACAAATTTTCAGCCTTTTTTACTTTTTTCAATTCCCATGCCTGCGTTGGTGAGACCTGCATTCTTTTTCTCCAAATTTAGAGACAGTGTGGAATGATGTATGTGTATGTAATCCATTAGATGTGTGATGAAAGTGTTGGTGGTTGTGTTTCAGTCCACCAAGATCAAGAAGGGCACCCAGGGGGACATCACTGTGCTCAGACCAACCATGCTGGCTGCAGTGCCGGTAGGTCAATCCTTCATACAGTGGAACCCCCCTCAGACCTGTTTACCCTTACGATTTTGGCGTAATTTATTACGATTTTCTGCAAAAAATACGCCATTCCGCTATCCGTGTCAAAACTACGATTTTCATAAATAAAAAAAATGTAAAAAAAAGATTTTTTTTTTTAATTTTTTTTTTTTTATCAATTCACATGTTTGGTATTGTTTTTTTCAATGGCAAAATGGTGTGAAAAAGCACAGGACTGACCAGAGATCATGTCTGTCTGATGAGACGCTGGAGAGCCTTATTCTAGTGGTGAAGTCTCGCCCTCACTCATTCGGCAAGCGCAAGTACAGTAGAGAAGCGCTTGACACACTGAAAAAGGCCTACTACGAGCAAAAGAAAAAGAATCAGTGATGCATGTGCTTTTGATGTGATCTTCTTTGAAATTATGATGACTACAAAAACTGACTGATGTGTTTTGTTTGTGAATGATGGATATATGTGCATGATTGCGTTTCGCAGACACAGTTGTCATGTGTGTTGTAATTGGCGACGAATGCTGGATGATTACTATTTTTGTGCCTGGATTACTATTTTTGGGGCTGAGCATTACTCCAAAACACTTATGGGGGTAAACAGGTCTGCCCCCTTTTAAGACCTTCAATAATCTGAGAAAATCAGGTCTTAAAAAGGAAGGGGTCTTAAAATGGGGGTACATTTACAGAGGAAGTCTGGACAACTGACCCCAGCCCCGGATAAATCTGTGAGCATGTGTGTGTTTGTTTGTTTTTTGTGCACTGATTAAACTTTTAAGCTTTTGCTTTTGAAGCTGAAAGCAACACTCCTCATGGGTAAATCATTTCCCCTTCTTCTTTTACATCAGGGTTGAGGAAGAGTGACAATTTTTTTTAACTTGTGTGTTCTATAAGATTTGGCAAACCTTATTTCCTTCTTTTTTGACGATTTTCTATTCTCTGATGTCTGAATGGTGAACGCTGTGCTTTTTGCAGGTGATCATGGACCGTCTGTACAAGGGGGTGTGGGACAAGGTCAACTCGGGGGGCGTGGTGGGCAAGGCAGTCTTCCAGTTCTCCTACAACTACAAGCTGCGCCAGATAGAGAACGGCTATGACACTCCCCTACTGAACAAGTGAGTCATGGGGTGGCGATATGGCTTGATGGGGATGGTAGATGGAAAAGCGTTTAAGTTTGTTTGAAGGTAGCAGGCTCCTAACAACGCACCCACCCCCACCTAAACACCCGCCACCCCCACCTATGCACTCCCCACCCCCACCCAACCAGGGAGCCTGGCCGTCTGTTTCTCCTGGTCGCTCAGCTGGAAGAGCACTGGACTTGTGATCCACAGGTCACAGGGTTGAATCCAAGCTGGTACCGACACGCCAGGACTTTGCGTGCACTCATAGATAGTATCCATGCCCCACCCCTGTGTCACCACCACCTGTGGCACAAGACCTCAGATTAATCTGCCAGAAGTGCAGGTGGCTATTTCCACCTAAAAACAACACAACACAACACAACACATTCAACACATAGATAGTATCCATGCCCCACCCCTGTGTCACCACCACCTGTGGCACAAGACCTCAGATTAATCTGCCAGAAGTGCAGGTGGCTATTTCCACCTAAAAACAACACAACACAACACAACACATTCAACACAACACCACACCACACCACACCACACCACACCACACCACACCACACCACACCACACCACACCACACCACACCACACCACACTACACCAAACCACACCACACCACACCACACCACACACACCTGACTCATTGCTGCTAGCTTTGTACTGAGCGGAAGCAGCCTGAATTTCTCAGCAATAAGACAATAACTAAATGAAAACGAAAACTAATTTGGGCCTTTTTCTTTTGCGCAGGGTGATCTTCAAGAAGGTGGCGCAGGCGCTGGGCGGGAACATCCGCGTGATGCTGTGTGGCGGTGCCCCGTTATCAGGGGCGACCCAGCGCTTCATGGCCGTCTGTTTCTCCGCTCCTGTGCTGCAGGGCTACGGGCTGACCGAGACCTGTGGGGCCGGCACTGTGGCAGAGGGTTAGTGGCATCAGATTGCTCAATACAGTGGAGCCCCCCTTTTCAGACCTCCAAAAATCTGAGACAATCAGGTCTTAAAGGTCCTTGTCTACATTTTTATACCGAAATTGCCATTTGACCATTAAAATGCAGAGTCTATTATCTACAAATATCAACAATACACCCCCTTTCGATCAGGAAAGACGAAGCCAGTGTAGCCGTTTGAAAATTCATTGTAGTATTCCAGCGTAGTACTCATAGTAGGATATCCTTATGTGGAAAATGCCAAGCGCAAAACTCCTCTCAAATCCCGTGCATTTTGTGCGTTTAAAAAAAAGCGTGGACAGCGCTCCAGTGTCAAACTGTTGCTGCACTTGTTTGGGCGTGGCTATAAGCACAGCGACATGAATTTGATCGCTCAGTATTTTTAGGCAAAGCACATGTTCTCAGCAAACAGAAAACAAAATATTGGAAGCGTGAGTCACGCTACCCAAAAATAAAATCTTTTTTTACATATTTTTTTTTCTATAACTTTTTTCCCCATGGTTCATTCAATGATTCATCATTTGACATAATTTTGTATCGAAATCTAACCATAAGATTATTGAAAAAAAGCAAAAATGTAGACGACCACCTTTAAGAAGGAGGGAGTCTTATAATGGGGGTAAATTGACAGAGGTTATAAACAAAAAATGTGAAAAAGCAAGGTCTTAAAAAGGAGGGAGTCTTGAATTGGGGGGTCTCAAAGGGGGGGGTTGGGGGGGGGGGGGGGTCCACTGTAGATGATGTTCCATGATAACTATGTTGGAGTTTGTGTTGGCTTAGGAAGAGTTACTCCCCTTCAAAACAGTGAGCCAAACAATCGGGGCTGATAGGCGAACTCAAGCAATCTTCTGTTACTGTCGTGAGCTGTGCCATGACCACCAATGAGTTATGTTACACGTTATGCTTATGGTTCCTCCATTTCTGTGCATTATTTGATGAGCCATAAACCATTGACAAAGTGACCTCAAGTTACTCTCTAATAAAATGCCATACTGATTGGTACTGCTGCTGACAAGGTCAGTATTTGCATTGTAGATTACTCCAAGGTCATAATCCTGAACTCAGGTCAAAATGAGTTCGGCTCATTCTCTCCCTGACAGGATGCCTTGAGTTTCCTTGTCTGGCAAGGAAACCGATTTGTTTACATATTTAGAGCTTTTTGTAATGTATTATTGATATAAGCAGATTCGCGATCGTCGATAATGATTTTTCATGGTGTTTTGTAATTTTTAAATTACAAAGGAATTGATATGTAAGACAGTTTCAAGCGAGCTATTTTTTGTGGCTGTATTTACTGTGCAAACAACTCTAAATATGGCAAAAGTGTCACGTGATAATCAACCGTTTGGTTTCGGCGCTCACTGGAGCAGACGATTTTTTCTGTAACCAGTTGACAGTGATGAAACCATATATTACGGTCTCCTTCTGGCAGCAGTCATAAAATTTCTACTTGTTTTGACCTTAAAACGATGTCTTTATCATAACTGTGAAGAACAGAACGGAGATCACTGTCAAAGTCGGCCAATCTGCAATAATTTTCGTCTCGCGAACACTGATCTCAAATTTATATCAGTGCTCGCGAAAAACATATGGGAGATAACTCTGTATTCTTGTTTTGATAGATTCGCGTAGGACTGTAGCGTCCGGTCAGAGAGACAACTGGCAATAGCCGTGGAGCGATGCTTATCAGAATGCAAGGTCATAGCATGAATTTGACTTTTCAGTAAAGCTGCGTTGGAAACACACCCCCCCCCCCAGAAATCTGAGAAATTAGGTATGAAAAGAGGAGTCTTAAAATAATTGTAAATTGACTGACTCTATAATGAGAACATGTCAGAAAACCAGGTCTTGAAATAAACTTAGCAAAACAATTATTGCAACACATTTCACACCCCAATGAAAGCATTAATTCCTGTGTCATTTCATTCAAACTTTCTATGCCATTTGAGGCCGTCCACTTGACTACCTGGCAAACCTTTCTAATCAAAGATTTTTTTAACAGGGATCATGAAATTTGTTGCAATAGTTTTATTGAGTCACTTGAGAAAAAGTGACTCTATGTAATCGGTCAGTGTTAGTCTGTCCGGCCGGCCGGCCGTCCGTAGACACCACCTTAACGTTGGACTTTTCTCGGAAACTATCAAAGCGATCGGGCTCATATTTTGTTTAGTCGTGACCTCCAATGACCTCTACACTTTAACGATGGTTTCGTTGACCTTTGACCTTTTTCAAGGTCACAGGTCAGCGTCAAAGGAAAAATTAGACATTTTATATCTTTGACAAAGTTCATCGGATGTGATTGAAACTTTGTAGGATTATTCTTTACATCAAAGTATTTACATCTGTAGCCTTTTACGAACGTTATCAGAAAAACAAGGGAGATAACTAGCCTTTTCTGTTCGGCAACACACAACTTAACGTTGGGCTTTTCTCGGAAACTATAAAAGTGACCGGGCTCAAATTTTATGTGAACGTGACTCATTGTGTTGTGAATAGCAATTTCTTCCTGTCCATCTGATGCCTCATATAATATTCAGAACTGCGAAAGTGACTCGATCGAGCGTTTGCTCTTCTTGTTGTTAAGTTTACAGGATGTCTTACTCTTAAATGGGGTGGGGGGGGTGTCTTAAACGGGTGGTTCTACTGTATTAATGCTGGTTGATGTTGGTTACAGCGGCAGACCTGAGCCTGGGTCGAGTGGGTCAGCCCATCACCTGCAGCGAGTTCCGACTGAGAGACTGGCCGGAAGGTCAGTTCATGTGGCATTGCCCTTCCTTAGTGAAATATAGTATTCCACAAGTGAGCTACATATAGAAAATGAAATACATGTATGAATAATTTGTTAGAAAATAACAAAGTCCATTATTAGCACATTTCTAGCACAGAATAAAATCACAAATTTATGAGTAATTCATAATTACTTCACGCTTTACTTTTTTACTGTGCAATACCTGCTCAGTGACTTAACACTTTCTACCCCACCTATGTTGACCAATTTCTTTTAGCCGAGACCAGCTGTGCTGCAGTAGGTCACTCAGAATTGTAGAAACTGTGTATCAACACACTGGAATGCAGGCGTTAGATCGACGTTACAGGAAGCGACTGAAGCTAACAGTCTGAGCGAATATATCCGTACCTGGTCAGATAGAGCCAAATGAGTGGGTACGGATATATCCGTACCTGGGAGACAGTGACTTAAATACTCTACCCTTGTGACGAGATCCTGATGGGTGATGGAAACATCACACAGGGCTACTACACGCTGTATAATTACTACATGCTTTACTTGTTCACTGTGCACTACAGGTGGCTACCTGTCCTCTGACCATCCCTACCCCCGTGGCGAGATCCTGATCGGTGGGGGCAATATCGCCCAGGGTTACTACATGCTTTACTGTTTCACAGTGTACTTCAGGTCCCTTGGCGAGATCCTGATTGGCAGGGGCAACATCACATAAGGCTACTACATGCTGTACTACAAGCTTATGCTTTACTGTTTCACTGTACACTACAGGTGGCTACCTGTCCTCTGACCATCCCTACTCCCGTGGCGAGATCCTGATCGGAGGGGGCAACATCGCCCAGGGTTACTACACGCTTTACTACATGCTATACTTGTTCACTGTACACTACAGGTGGCTACCTGTCCTCTGACCATCCCTACCCCCGTGGCGAGATCCTGATCGGTGGGGGCAACATCGCCCAGGGTTACTACATGCTGGAGCAGCAGACCAAGGAGGATTTCATCACCATCGAAGGCGTGCGCTACTTCTGTTCCGGCGACGTCGGCCAGTTTGAGCAGGACGGGGTGCTCAAGGTCATTGGTGAGAAAACGTCAAATAGTTGATTTGTATGCGTTGTGAAAGACTGAATACTCTTGCTTTTGTTGAGGCAAACTTTCCCATGCCACATTATAGACCAGTCACTAGTGAGGGGTGTTGTATGGCAAAGTTACAAGGGAAAGCTTTTGCATGTGTTACTGTGTTGAAATAACTGGGTGTAGAATATGAAGATAGTACAGTCCGTCAGATTTGCCCTTGAGCCTCAAATTAACTGGTAGATTGTCGACTATGCGACGTGTACTTTGCGAAACTGGCCGTACAAAGCTTTGACACTGAGTTTTTGGTGAAAAGACTTTGCGAACTCTTTGCGAACTCTTTGCAAAATCAACTTGGGTCTCTTAGTTGTGAGGGTCATGTTTCTTTCTCTTTGTCCTTCCTTTATTTTCCAGCATAGTTTTGCAGTGTGTTCCTGTTTGTCATGCACCTTCAGCTTTCAGTTTGCGATTGATGTGTGCATTTCAGATCGCAAGAAGGACCTGGTGAAGCTCCAGATGGGGGAGTACGTGTCCCTCGGCAAGGTGGAGACCGCCATCAAGATGTGCCCGCTGGTCGACCAGGTCAGTTCTCTCAGTCAACTTTGTGCAGATTCTCCTCGGTGTCAGAACACCCCCGTGTGTACACATGCGCACGAGAAAGATCCCAAGTTTACAGAGAAAGTCTCAGGGCTTGGAACACACGAAGACACGCATGCATCATCTCTCGTCTCTGATTATCATGATCGTATCTCGATACTTTCACGAGACAAACCTAATGCTGGCATGTCAAAGAAGACAGCCACAGCGGGCTTGTTCCAGTCCGAGTATCACACCATATCTTCAGCGTATTACCTATGCCTGTCCCAATAGAGGCCAACTGGTCAAAGAGGACGTTAAACCCCAATAGTTAGTCAGTCAGACCAGGTCAGGGCTAGTTCCACACTTAGTCCCTCGCAGCACTAGATTGACAACAGTATATTTAGAATATTTACGTTCCTTTTGTTTCTCAGCTGCGCAAGCAAGATGGGGAACAAAATATTTGGGTGTGAGGGTTCTCTGTGTTTGTGTGCTCTGACATGATGTGAAGAAATTGAGGCCCCCTGCGGGTTAGGGGGAAGAATTTACCCGATGCTCCCCAGCATGTCGTAAGAGGTGACTAACGGATTCTGTTTCTCCTTTTACCCGTGTTAAGTGTTTCTTGTATAGAATATAGTCAATGTTTGTAAAGATTTTAGTCAAGCAGTATGTAAGAAATGTTCCTTTGTACTAGAAACTTGCATTTTCCCAGTAAGGTAATATATTATCCTACGTTGCAAGCCCCTGGAGCAAATTTTTGATTAGTGCTTTTGTGAACAAGAAACAATTGACAAGTGGCTCTATCCCATCTCCCCCCCCCCCCCCCCCCCTTTCCCTGTCGCGATATAACCTTCGTGGTTGAAAACTACGTTAAACACCAAATAAAGAAAGAAAGAAGAAATTGAGTGTTGCAGCTACAGTCGAACCCCCCTTTGGAGACCTCAAACATTTTCAACAAAATCAGGTCCAAAAGAGGAGGGAGTCTTAACCCCTTCACTGCCACAGTATAACAGCATTTTGGTATTGCTGTGCGCCAGGGCAAAATTTCGCTTTCTTCGGTAGGTTCACTAATCTGTTCACTGCTCGATCATTTATTGAGATATCTCTTAGATCTTTGGCATGTGTTTTGCTTATACCCTTGGCTATTATAGGGTGACATGATCATTGGACTTTGTTTTTGATTGTTATAGTAAAAATTGATATTATGACCATTTTTTCAAAAATTACAGTTTCCGGACTTACACACACACATTGCAGCACATAAAACCACACAAAACACTGCTAAAACTGGTGTCAAACATCAGGTACTCACATTACAGCCCATAAAAGTATTCTTCTGTGTGGTAATCCATAAATCACTTCTTGTAGAGCTTCCAGAACACTGTATCGCTTGAAAACAGGTCTACGAGTTGAGGTACGACTTTCGGCCGCCATTGTGAATATTAGATCGGTTCTATGTCTAGGCACAGTGGTGAGTTGTCCACACGTGGTAGTAGCTTATCCAAACGGTCTATGGGAAAGAACTGTGTTTAGAACCCTTACAAGTACTTGGACAGTGGTTACCTCCCATTTTGTTTTCAGAAATGTCCTGAAATGTTGTTGACACAAATCCCACGTACGAGATACGGTTATGGGCGTACGACAAACCAAAAATGACCACGTATTACATACGGGGTGGGCAGTGAAGGGTTGCTTTTTTCAATAATCTTATGGTTAGATTTCGCTAAAAAGTTATGTCAGATGATGAATAAACCATGGGGAAAAAAGTTATAGAAAAAAAAAAATATGTAAAAAAAGATTTTATTTTTGGGTAGCGTGACTCACGCTTCCAATATTTTGTTTTCTGTTTGCTGAGAACATGTGCTTTGCCTAAAAATACTGACCAATCAAATTCATGTCACTATGCTTATAGCCACGCCCAAACAAGTGCAGCAACAGTTTGACACTGGAGCGCTGTCCACGCTTTTTTTTTAAACGCACAAAATGCACGGGATTTGAGAGGAGTTTTGCGCTTGGCATTTTCCAAATAAGGATATCCTACTATGAGTACTACGCTGGAATACTACAATGAATTTTCAAACGGCTACACTGGCTTCGTCTTTCCTGATCGAAAGGGGGTGTATTGTTGATATTTGTAGATAATAGACTCTGCATGTTAATGGTCAAATGGCGATTTCGGTATAAAAATGTAGACAAGGACCTTTAAAATGAAGGTAGATTTACAGAGGTCATGAACAGAAAATGTGAAAAAGCAAGCTTTCATGGGGGAAGTCTTTAATTGGGGGGTCCTACAAGGGTGGTCTTACTGTAGTCATATGGGGGCCGGGTAGCTGACAGGTGCTAGAGCACTAGACTTGTGATCCTTGGATCACAGGTTTGAATCCAGGCAGAGACGGACAATGGTCAACTTTATGTGCAGACTCAGAGACGGTATCCATGCTCCATCCCGTGTCACCACAGTGGCACGTAAAAGACCTCGGTCATTCTGCCATAAGTGCAGGTGGCTGATTACACCTAAACACGCATACACCCATGTGTCTCATCTAAAGTAAAGGTAACACCCGGGAAATGCCCCTAATGAATGAACCGTGAGGGTGTAAAACAACATTATCATGTAGTAATATGTATACTACATTGGGTGTGCACGTTAAAGATCCCACGATTGACAAAAGGGTCTTTCCTGGCAAAATTGCTTAGGCACAATTAATAATTGTCTACCATACCCGTGTGACTTGGAATAAGGCCGTGAAAGGTAAATATGCGCCGACATGGCTGCAATCTACTGGCCGTATAAAATTTCATCTCACACGGCATCACTGCACAGCGCCTAGAACTGTACCCACGGAATATGCGCGATATAAGCCTCATTGATTGATTGAATATTTGTGTGTGCAGGTGTGTGTGTGTGCGGACAGCACTCAGAACTTCACGGTGTGCCTGATGGTGCCCAACGAGAAGCAGCTCAGGGAGCTGATGAAGAAGGCTGGTAACGGCGACATCCCTGACGACTTCGAGGCGCTGTGCAAACACCGCACTACTGTGCAGGCCGTCACCAAGGCTGTGACAGAGCACGCCATCAAATGTGAGTCCTGTGTGTGCTAGTCACTGCTCTGTGAACTTCTTTTTGTTCGTCGGATGGGAACGCCTGTCTCTTCGATGGAGTAGTTTGCCGCAAATCCTCCAGACTGACGTATAGTTTTTTGGCCATGGGGGTGGGGTCTGGCCTGCTCCTCTTTCTGAGCGCCTCGTAGAGTGGGCAGGACTGCAATAGATGTGCTGTTGTCTGGCTGCCAGTCTTGCAGGGGGGCTGCTCTGTATGGCATATGCAGAGTTTTGAGTACTTGTGATGTTTCAGGCGGTTGTGTCCTGGGTCTGTGATCTGACAGGATTGAATGGGCGAAATGCATGTGGGTGCTTTTTGACTCACCGGAGTAATCGGTGAGACTTAGTAATGACCGGTGTCCGTCTGTATGGACGGACGGCCATGATATTGTGACAAGAAGTTTTACGGATTGGTTACTTGGTAGGTTAGTCGGCGCTGTAAAACAACTGATGATGCTTAATGTGTTGTTACTTTCAGCCAAACTGGAGAGGTTTGAGATCCCACAGAAGTTCTCCCTGTGTCTTGAGCCCTGGACGCCTGACACGGGTCTCGTCACGGACGCCTTCAAACTCAAACGCAAAAACATGGACAAGCACTTCAGCAAAGAGATTGCCGCCATGTACTCGAAGTCCTAGGACCAGATCTGAACTCTGAACTCTGAACTCGGCCTTGTGGGAGAGGGAGTTTAAGGCCCACTCCGCCTCATGAAAACAGTGCGCCTCACTGTCTCACATCTGGCAAGTTTTTTTTTACATGAAATAAGACCATCCCTCCACTTGGTCACATACCAAAAATTAACAGCCTGGGTGCTCTCTGTGCAGTGTTATTGCGTATAAGGCACCAGAGAATTAATTCCAACATACCACTGCAAGCAACAATACCACTGCTAGTCTTTCGGATGAGACGAATAATAGGCCGTGAAAAGTAGGATATGCGCCGAAATGGCTGCGATCTGCTGGTCGATGTGAATGCGTGAGTCCGAGTCTGGAGGTACACGCGCGATATAAGACTTCATATAACAAGCAGTCAGGATGTTGATTGTTGGAACGTGACCAAGTACAGGGATGGTCTTGTCCCAAGTAAAAACCTGGCCAGATCGGAGACAGTCAGTGTTTTCATGAGGTGGAGTGGTTTTTTAACCAAGCCTGGGTGCTTATTCCTTGCCGATGATGGAAGGGGGAGGGGGTTGGGAAGGGGAGGGGGGGTGGGGAGAGATTGGTTGATGTGGTGTGTCCAATTGTGAACGTGTGTGCTGATGTATATAACGAAGCTTGCTTGCGGTGGTTTGTCTTGATGGTGACTACATTCACTGGCAGCCCTTTTGGGTGGGGTCAACTTAGTTAAGATGAACAGAGTGTTCAAGACTTGTAACACTGTTGTGTGTACAATGTCAGTTTGAATGTGTTGCCAGTCTTATATCACAGCGACATTTCAGCGGTTCAAAGTCCTTGCCATTTTACATTCCTGTAATATAATCATAAATTAGTTGTTAATGCTAATAAAAGCTACACCCATCACTCAGACTAATGATACAATTCTGTTACTCAGTGCAGGTTAGGAGTCTGAATAGTGAAATATTTGCATTCATTGTAATCTCCTGACTTGACCTGACTGACAGATATGTTTGGTTATGCTTGGAGACAAAAATGTCTGCATAAGATGAGATTAAAGATGTCAGTTTCTCTCATTTTTTTCTGATGTGAGTGCATTGTACTTGTGATCGTTTTGACAGAATAAAGCATTTTTGCAGTCAGAAACTGCATGAGAAAGTTGACATGCAAAATGTATGTATGAAAGAAGAGAATAGCAATAGACTTGGATAGATTTTGTTCTCACTATCCTACTACCTGAGAAATTGAAATGACTGAACTAAAACAGCTTGTGTTTGATTTTCTTTTAGTGACTGGTCGTGATTTGTAAAACAAAGAGTGGATCGAGACACAAAAGAGGAACTCATGTGTGTTTGTGTGTTTGCGCGTGGCTTTATGTATATATGCATACTTGCACTAAAGTGTTGGGCTAGTGATCTAAACTGAGCAAGAAAATGATTGCACCCATTTTTGTACCCCAACTAAAATATCCATTCCCGTGTCATTTTATTCAAACTTTATATGCCATTAAAGGCCCTTCACTTGGCTACCTGGCACACTTTTCGGATCAAAGATTTCTGTTTTAAGTATTACGTGACCGCCACCGAAGTAAGGGTACCCCCAAAATCGACCTGACAAAAACATAATGTACCAATTAAAAAAATCGACATTTACAGTTTGAATGAAATGACGCGGCAATGAATGTTTTAGTTGGGGTACGAAAATGGGTGCAATCATTTTTTTGCTCAGTTTAGTAATGTACTACACTCATAGGACCAAGCGATTTCAGCATATTTACTGATGAGGAATTATTTTGAGGAAAAAATTGAGGCAGGCAGGTAGTATTTTGTTGTTATTGATTTGTTTTTTTGTGTGTGTGTTTTTATTTGTTTAAATTCTTAATGTTTCAATGGAGTTAAATATGCTCTCGCCAGTGTTTTTACTTTGAAGTGGCTACGCATGGGGCGTACAATTAGCTTGGGGAATAGATGTCCACATGTTGTGCAATTTTTTTTTTAAGCTTTTTGATTTGCTCACCCGTTTTTAAATGACGCACACAAAATTAGAAAAGTCAATACCTCTTATTTACTTCTATTGCAAATGGAGAGAAACACCAAGCAAAACATTTCCAAATCTGAATTTATTTTGCTCACTGCATGTGATTTTTGAGTCACTTGAGAAAAAGTGACTCTATGTAATCGGTCAGTGTTAGTCTGTCCGGCCGGCCGGCCGGCCGGCCGGCCGTAGACACCACCTTAACGTTGGACTTTTCTCGGAAACTATCAAAGCGATCGGGCTCATATTTTGTTTAGTCGTGACCTCCAATGACCTCTACACTTTAACGATGGTTTCGTTGACCTTTGACCTTTTTCAAGGTCACAGGTCAGCGTCAAAGGAAAAATTAGACATTTTATATCTTTTCTCGGAAACTATCAAAGCGATCGGGCTCATATTTTGTTTAGTCGTGACCTCCAATGACCTCTACACTTTAACGATGGTTTCGTTGACCTTTGACCTTTTTCAAGGTCACAGGTCAGCGTCAAAGGAAAAATTAGACATTTTATATCTTTGACAAAGTTCATCGGATGTGATTGAAACTTTGTAGGATTATTCTTTACATCAAAGTATTTACATCTGTAGCCTTTTACGAACGTTATCAGAAAAACAAGGGAGATAACTAGCCTTTTCTGTTCGGCAACACACAACTTAACGTTGGGCTTTTCTCGGAAACTATAAAAGTGACCGGGCTCAAATTTTATGTGAACGTGACTCATTGTGTTGTGAATAGCAATTTCTTCCTGTCCATCTGATGCCTCATATAATATTCAGAACTGCGAAAGTGACTCGATCGAGCGTTTGCTCTTCTTGTTAATTATTTTTAATTAAATACATGTACAGAGTAATAATAGGGACAAAACAGCACATTGAAAGAGAGCATACCTCCACATTCAATAACGATAGTCATGTTTTCATACGTCCATGAAATATTATTACATGTGCATGCCTTTGCGTTAATTATAACAAAAACTTATCCCTTTTCATGCTATGATCTAAATAAAAATCTGCTCTAAATAGAGATGACAGAACTGTGCAGCAAGTCAGAGAGCTAAGCCGAACCAGTCTCCTGGCACCTGACAAAATAACAAGCATTGAAATTAACAAGTGACTTTGTCTGGGTGGCCGAGTGGTAACGCACTTGCGCTCGGAAGCGAGAGGTTGCGAGTTCGACCCTGGGTCAGGGCGTTAGCAATTTTCTCCCCCCTTTCCTAACCTAGGTGGTGGGTTCAAGTGCTAGTCTTTCGGATGAGACGAAAAACCGAGGTCCCTTCGTTGTACACTACATTGGGGTGTGCACGTTAAAGATCCCACGATTGACAAAAGGGTCTTTCCTGGCAAAATTGTATAGGCATAGATAAAAATGTCCACCAAAATACCCGTGTGACTTGGAATAATAAGCCGTGGAAAGTAGGATATGCGCCGAAATGGCTGCGATCTGCTGGCCGATGTGAATGCGTGATGTATTGTGTAATAAACATTCCATCTCACACGGCATAAATAAATCCCTGCGCCTTGAATATGTGCGCAATATAAATTGCATAAAATAAAAATAAAAAAGATTTAAAAAAAATCCCTGCGCTTAGAACTGTACCCACGGAATACGCGCGATATAAACCTCATATTGATTGATTGAAGCGTCCCCACACTCGGTCACGGATCGGAGAAAACAAAAAAACAGTTCCAGATTTCGAAACCATGTTCGTCAGCCATTGTTTTTAGCAAGACAAGACCACATGTGCACGAGCTTCGCTGACGTACATCACAAAATGTCATGACGTCACCACAACTTTCGGTTTTGGTTCGATCTGTTCCGTGCACCTCCCGCTGTTAGTTTGTTCAAAGTTCGCTCATCACGCGATGTGCACTTGTGTTTGTGTATTTTTGTCTTTGGAGACAATTATTGACATCAGTTCGTTGTAGCCTTGTGACTTTTAGAGACAAAACGGCTCTGGGGCGATGAAAACGTGTTTGTTAAAAGAGGGGTTCGTTATGCAAATGAGTTCAAAAGGTTCGATGTAGCCGGAAAGTAACAAGTAAGAAATAGAAGGCTGTCTGCCGGGAAATCAATGGCAGTTTGTTAAAAGAGGGATTTCGTTATACCCAGGTTCGTTATAGCTGGACTCCACTGTACATCTATCTGAAGCACATGAAACTACATGTATAGTTGAATTTGTGAGTACCGACCACCCAAGGGACCGACTTAAAGTGGTCTTTGATGAGAGGTGGTCACTTTGGAAAGGTGAACTATATGGAAGAGAAACTCTTCTGGGATCCTTCGAGAGGTGCATGGTCGCAAAGGCAGGTTCAACTGTAATTTTGTTAGGTTATGGTTTGCAAATACTAATAGCATGTATGCTGTGTTTGCTGTCGAACACATGAACTACACACAAATGATACATGTATAATGTAAAAAAATTGTGTGAGGTGCAGTAATTTTGTTAGGTTATGGTTTGCAAATACTAATCACATGTATGTGTTAGCTGTAGTTAACTACACATGAACTACACACAAATGATACATGTATAATGTAAAAAATGGTATGAGATGCAGTAATTACACTATAAGAGCTAGTATAATTAAGATGGGTGTATATTCGCTTGCTATCAGTATCACAAGTAGAATTTAGAGAAAGCATTTCATGTAGCTTATACCCACTGCATAATATTCCATATCTGTATTACAACAAATGTACCTGAGTGCAAAGTATACATTTCTGACTAACACGATTTAGGACATGTGAATGTGACAGTACACGGAAGTTTTCTGTTGATTGTATTAACAGACGCATTGTATGTAATCCTTATGCACATTATTGAGTCAAAACTCAATCAAGTCATATGGGGCATTTGGCTGTGACAAGCATAATTTCCTGATCATCAACAAAATTCTTATAGACTTGCCATGAAGTCGGAGTCATGAAACTGAGCATACTACACCTGTGATATGGCGGAGGAATAGAAAGAGTACAATGTAGGAATACAGCCAACGTAAAGCAAGGCAATAGACGATTTTCGGAAATATCTCTGTGAGGCTTTTTAATGGGTTGTAAAAGAGTGAATACCCTTGCTTTTCCTTTGACAAATAACTTAATTCACACATGCTCGGGCGGGGATGTAGCTCAGTCGGTAGCGCGCTGGATTTGTATCCAGTTGGCCGCTGTCAGCGTGAGTTCTTCCCCACGTTCGGCGAGAGATTTATTTCTCAGAGTCAACTTTGTGTGCAGACTCTCCTCGGTGTCCGAACACCCCCGTGTGTACACGCAAGCACAAGACCAAGTGCGCACGAATAAGATCCTGTAATCCATGTCAGAGTTCGGTGGGTTATAGAAACACGAAAATACCCAGCATGCTTCCTCCGAAAGCGGCGTATGGCTGCCTAAATGGCGGGGTAAAAACGGTCATACACGTAAAAGCCGTGGGAGTTTCAGCCCATGAACGAACAAACAAACAAACAAAAACACATGCTCCTGTCACCGTGTTTCTAACACACCTCTTGCTAGTGATTGGCCCCTCCAATGTTTGTCCTAGTAAAAAACAAGGGTATTCACTCTTTCGCAACCCATACAAACCCGACAAGTGTTATTTTTGGAATTCGTCTATTATACTGAACATTGTAAATCGTGACATATGCAAGGAGTTGTGTTTGTTAAACATTGGGGGGATGGGGTGGGGCGGGGGGACAGTTGTCTACACATACTTGCCACTGACGGTTTATCTCGACCTTTCAACATTTCTTCAGCATCGTTATTATAGTTAACTTAATTATCTTATTCACTGATATCATTATTATTTTGCTCTTTCCTTAACTGAATATAGTCCCAGCGCCACTGGTGTATAACTTGCTAAGATAGCTGGGGACGATTTGTTTTTGGTGTTTTATGTTTGTTGCATTTTTTCTTCTTTGTTGAACCACAGATTATAAGTTTAATACAAAATATATGAATTTATTCATTCACAAATAGCAGAAGATAATGTGAGTCAAGTGAATGTAATGGTGAGTTTGTGTTACCCTGCATTGCTCTGCTTTTGATGACTCGCATGACGGGCGTGGTGGTAAGACGGCCTCCTAATCGGGAGGTCGTGAGTTCGAATCCCGGTCGCTGCCACCTGGTGGGTTAAGAGTGGGGATTTTTCCGATCTCCCAGGTCAACTTACGTGCAGACCTGCTAGTGACTTAACCCCCTTCGTGTGTACACGCAAGCACAAGACCAAATGCGCACGAAAAAGATCCTGTAATCCATGTCAGAGTTCGGTTGGTTATAGAAACACGAAAATACCCAGCATGCCTCCCCCGAAATCGGCGTATGCTGCCTGAATGGCGGGGTAAAAACGGTCATACACGTAACAAAATCCACTCGTGCTAAAAACATGAGTGAACGTGAGCAGTGTCCGTCTGTATGTGCATATTGAACTGTAACATTTCAGTCAATTTAAATGGGTACAAATATAACTCCAATTTATAGTTTTTCTATAATTCTTTGGAATTTTTGGGGCATAATTATGTAGCTTGTGAACTGAATTGCTTTTGGTAGAATAGGGACCACCACGTACCTCTTTATTAGCCCAGTATTTTATCTCACACGAGATTTATTTCCAGCTATTTTCTTTTTTTGTGTGCACAAGGGCAATATGTAACTTAAACCGCATGATGATCAAAATCACGTTTCCATCATTGGTAATATAGTAACTGCTGTTTTGGGGGGCAGTTTTTTATACTGTACATGCAGGTGTGTTTTTTTCTAGCTATAGGTCTCCTGACTTGAAGTGTGGCATCATATCATTATGTTAATTTTTTTCTCTGTTGTTTCTTGTTTGCAAACAGCAGCTAATTTTACAACAAAATTGTAATAATGGCCAAATAATTTTATTCCTTTGTTTTCTTGAGTGGTGCTTTTCCTGTTTCGTTCTACAAATGAATTTGTTTGCCAACATGTATTTGTTGTTATAGTTTGTGTATCAACGAAAATAAAGATACTAATAAGCTCACAATGTGTGTGTGTGTGTGTGTGTGTTTCTGTCGGTCTGGGTGTATTCTGGCATATGTCAATGTGTCAGAAAGACAGCAAAAAGGGTGCAGGCAAATACCCCCCCCCCCCCCCCCCCCAAAAAAAAAAAAAAAAAGTAAACTAGTTTTGTAATACATGTACATGTACTGTTACGTAAACCCTAATAATCTACTGTACGTGCATGTGCAATTTTACAATTGAGATGAGAACGACACGGTGGTAAACTGAATTGTTGATCAAGGCCACACACACACACACTGACATACACACACAGACTGACATACACACACACTGACATACACACACACACAGACGCATTCAGTTGTCAATTTTACAGCCCCATCAGGCACTGAAATTAGGGAAGTATTCTCCACCCTTCATCTGTCTTTTACACCTTGAAATCACCCATGTGTGGCGTGTGTGTTATATGTGCATAATTCATACCCAAAACAGATAGAAAGCATGCACACAGAAAACGAAAATACAGAGTGTTTAATATACTGCTTTTTAAAATTGTTTCCAAATAATGTAACCAGATATGACAATTATTATGCTTGGCCTTTGGTCATGATTAAGCAGACAAATACAAACTACATAAGTATAGATCTAAATTAGAAAAATTGAGGCAGCAAAAGAGCAATTCCTCATCAAGTACAAAGGGTCATAATGAACACATTCATATACACAATAATCATGAGGTAACATGAGCACTTTTTGCTCGGCAGTTTCAGAAAACTGAAAAAATATAAAACATTTTTGGGTGATACATGTATTCTTAAAAGCAAGAACACTCACATGTTGCAGTTACCGTAATTCACTGTATTTCGTAAGTGAAAAAACCAAACCACCCGTACCTAACATCTAAAAGAATGAAAACATCTGGTAAATTCCTTCCAGCTCGTCGGTGAGAAACTAGTTCTCAACAGTTTTTGGCTCACGTAAGTGTAGCCTATGCGATGGTAAACTCTGTCTGTCTGTGCGTGCGTGCGTATGTATGTGTGTATGTCTGTGGTAGAAACTTTAACATTTTTGGCTAAACACCGAAATACTCATTTCACGTGGTTAATTTTCAAGCACCATCTTCAAATTATTGAAGCAATGATCAACATTGTGTCGGCATGTGTGTAGTTAAAGCGTGTATCCAAAGAAAACGGGTGGTGGGGGGTTTTGAAGGGGTACAAGCAGTTGACTGGTTTGTGTCGTGTTTGGCATGCAGACGGCAAGTCAGGTGTCAAGATCAGGTCAGGGGTCGCGCGAAGGATTGTGGTCCAGTTCTCACCTCGCCGATTCGCCAGGGAAGACGATTTCATGTTGTTCGGTTTCTAAGCTCCAGAAAAGTAAATAAAGAAGACACCAAAGGGAGATTTCCTACAATTTGATCTGCACAGCGTGTTTCCAATGTCCACGCGAGGAAGAGCTGTCGAAAGCGCGGCAGTCAGTGTCGATCTTGCAGCCGTATCCCGGTAAGTTCAGAGACAGATCTAGTGTCTCCCACTCTCATAACGTGTCACCTACTGTTAATCCGTTTTGTTTTAATTTCTTTTTATTTCAGCAGACACGGATGTCAAACACAGTGCTAGGCAGTCACCTCTAGTGAAATGAGTTGATCTAAAGTGCCTGTAATGTTTGGATGTCTTTGCTCGTGGTTCGATTTATGTGAATTTCAAGACTTGCAGTAGAGTCTCAAGTTAAGTTTACTCTGCCCGAAAAAAACTGTCCACCATTTACTTGAACATGCAGATATAAGGAAACAGAATGAATCTGTTCTCAAAGTCAAAATGATCACGATTTTTTCCTCAGATTCAAAACATGCACTGTCATGGTTTTGTCTGTACAATTTAGTAAGTCTTAAGTACTTTGCAACAACTTCCTTGAACGTGAAAGACAGTTTTTGAATGCTAGATCTGTATCGCGTTTCATTCCAGACTCGATCCTCTCTTTGATTGTAGATCTACTGTTTGCTGTTTACGCACTATCATATGATTCGCTATGTAACGTTTGGTAAGCTTACCTTGCAACAGCTTTCTTGTCTTTGTTGGCATTTCTGGCTGTGTTGACCGTCAGAATTATTTTAAGAACCAGGCTGCTGCAGTCGACATGTTTCGCATATTGTAGGGTCACCATGCTGCATAGGTAAAGTGGCTTGTATTTATAACCTGACTATTCTGTGTGTGTTACGGAGTGAGTGAGTTTGTGTTATGTTACTGTTTGTTGATTTCTTACGGGAGCCTTGAAGGCTTCGCCTCTTGTTTTCATAACTTTCAAAAAATGTGTGCTTGAAAAAAAACTATCAAGCATTAGTCATTGTGTAAAGGACACATTTTACAAATAGTGGTCCTGCATTGCATCTGATGTATTTGGACTGTGACTTTCAAAATTCACTAAAAAGTTGTGATCTGACAATATCATTTGGTGTGACCAAAAAAACCTAAAAAAATCCAAATTGTTCAAAGGACTCATTTTACAAAATAGTGGTCTTGAATCTCAGGCATTTGCATTGTGACTTTCAATATTCACTAATTATGTGGCTTAAATTGGGTACACTGATGTGGAGGCTGGTTCCAACCATTAGCCGGCACAGCTATAATTAAGTTTCTATGCGCAAACAGCGCTGGGGTTCTCTAGTCTAATTGTTTCTCTGTGAGCCCCCCCCCCCCCCCCCCCCCCCCCCCCCCCCATGCTTTCACTATAACCTTCACATTCCATGCACCAGTACCAAGAAAAACGGTCATCGTGCAATCCAATAATCAAGAGAAAATTCTTTAACATAATCATGTAAAGCCCATGACCTTCACATTACATGCACCAGCTAGTACATTTATGGTCACCGTGCAATCCAATAATCAAAAGAAAAATATTGAACTTAAATCATGGAAGCCCAAGAATTAACAGGGAAAATAGCATGTGTATATGTACAAAGGCAAAAAGTGTACAACTGTTGCATCACAATTCAATGTAAACAACAATGTAAAAAACATACGGCACAATCTTGTTAATAATAATGCAATACATTATGGTCGTGATGCATGAGCAAAAACTATCAACTGCTAAAATGTTCAACTGCACATATACATCCTTGAAAAAAATCATCTTTCAGCATTAATGAATATATTTATGCCAAAGCAGGACATACCTTTCTGTCCAAAATCACATCCAGCTGTGTCTACAACGTGAGGCCATTTTGTGGTGAGAATCGATACCTCCAATTAAGGGCGCTGTGTTATTCCCTGGTCTATCAAATAACCACAGCATTGGGCCTGTTTTATTAAAAGGGACTGGCCATGAAGTTGATTATTGTTTATCATCTCAACGCTTCCTCACATAACAGGTTTCATCATAGTAACCCACTTCAAATTCATACAGGAAAAAAACATTTTCAATTCAGCACCTCCATAGAATTCCCAATCAAACAAAAAGACCCATGTAAAGTCAGAAAGAAAATCAAACATCTAATTTTAAGTACTGGACATGTACACATGCACAGATAAAGTAAAACTTGAAGGATAACTGTGACACTCAGTGTCAGTGACACCATGCAGCTGGAAAGTTATTCTTTCTTTCTTTCTTTCTTTGGTGTTTAACGTCATTTTCAACCACAAAGGTTATATCGCGACGGGGAAAAGGGGGGGGGGGGGGGGGGGGGGGGGGGGGAGATTGGATAAAGCCACTTGTTAATTGTTTCTTGTTCACAAAAGCACCAATCAAAAAATTGCTCCAGGGGACTGCAACGCAGTACAATACATAACCCTACTGGGAGAATGCAAGTTTCCAGTACAAAGGACCCAACATTTCTTACATACTGCTTGACCAAAATCTTTACAAACATTGACCATATTCTATACAAGAAACACTTAACAAGGGTAAAAGGAGAAACAGAATCCGTCAGTCGCCTCTTACGACATGCTGGGGAGCATCGGGTAAATTCTTCCCCCTATTATTAAATAAAAAGACCTTCTTCTTCTTCTTCTTCTTCGTTCGTGGGCTGAAACTCCCACGTACACTGGTGTTTTTTGCACGAGTGGAATTTTACGTGTATGACCGTTTTTTACCCCGCCATTTAGGCAGCCATACGCCGTTTTCGGAGGAAGCATGCTGGGTATTTTCGTGTTTCTATAACCCACCGAACTCTGACATGGATTACAGGCTCTTTTTCGTGCGCACTTGGTCTTGTGCTTGCGTGTACACACGGGGGTGTTCGGACACCGAGGAGAGTCTGCACACAAAGTTGACTCTGAGAAATAAATCTCTCGCCGAACGTGGGGACGAACTCACGCTGACAGCGGCCAACTGGATACAAATCCAGCGCGCTACCGACTGAGCTACGTCCCCGCCCAAATAAAAAGACCAAAAAATGCTGTACTCACGTGATTAACGAAGACAATATGAATAACAAAGCACGCCTTTTGACCACTGGGGTCTTGACCTCAGGCACAAAGATCAGAAAAAAGACAAAGACAGACAACAGAACAGAAAGAAGTACTACAGATTCACAATTCAAATGTTCCATGAATTAAAATTTGTTTTTTGATTCAAAAATGAAAACGTTCAAATCTTATTCAACGACTTGTGACGACAATCTGGAATGGCTTGGGTATGTGAGATAGAAAACTTGCAACCTTTGGGTTTGGATCAAAGACCACACCGGGCGGCAGTGAAATCTTGCATCTCTTCATGATACAGGCAAAGATCATCAGCAACTGGGGCTTGGCAACAAATTCTCCCACACACGCTCGACGACCTGTAGAGAACGGGAGCCAACTTGGCAGCTTGGATCTCAGCTTGCCAGCTTCGTCAATGAAACGCTTGGGGTTGAACTCTTCAGGGTTTTCCCACTGCTCAGGGTCGTTCAGCAATGCCCACTGGTTGACCAGTACCATGGTGCCTGGAAAGTCATAACCAGACTGAAGTTAATTATCGCTTAACCCTTGGGCTGGTTGTCGCGACATATGTCGCGCTACTTTACGTATACTGTCACCTGGTTGTCACGACATATGTCGCGCTACTGGCTCAGTCTGTTTGGTCGGTTCCAATTACCTCCCATGGATGCGAAAACCTATAAATATGACCGTTTTTCTTTATTTTTCTCTCTTGTAATTCACCAGTGGCTATGTAACATGTGTTACAGAATTGCACCAGTGTAAGGGTTAACACCAGAATAAAATACAAATGTTTACAGAAATCAACTGTCCATGGTAAAGAAACGCATCTACTTTCTGAAATATTATATTGTCACAGATTTAACCTTCACCGGATCACGCTTTGGACTACACAGTCCAGATGATGTCGGTCGTGTACGACCCATACTTTCTACAGGATTCAACGTAAAAAGTATTGGTCGTACATGACCCACGCCATCCGAATAGGGATAAACACAGTCAAATGCCTTCTTTAATTCCATATGGGTCGTCCACAACATCCGGACTGTGTGGTTTAAATGACGTCATTGTTTATTTGTTTGTTTACAAAGGTAATCCTTTGAAGATTGGTCGATAGGAAGGTTCTATGGTGTTTACGATTACATGAAAATCCAATCCAAAATTCTCAATAGTTTTAGATATATACAGACACTTTCGTGAGGCAGTCAGTCAGACAGTCCTTCCCGTGTCAACAATCATTTCAGCCATCACAGATCTGTCCAGGCTTCTCCCACTTGAACACATACAACAAATCAGCAGCCTGGCTGCATTCTGTACAGACTGAGACGTGTTTTTGTGAATTTATTTTACACGCTGACCCTGGTGTTATGGGTAGTTACAAAATGAATTCAACAAAAGTGTCGTAAAAGGTTGAGGGGGGAATGGGTCTACTGTATCTTTATATATATATATATATATATATATATATATATATGATGCTGTGCCAGAACCTGCCTCCTTACAATGGGACACTTGAGGCAAAAATAAAACTGTTTATATTTGTTGTTGGATGTTGCAGCATTAAAGACTGAGGTTTCCTGAATGTGTTTCAAGTTTTAAAAAGATAAATGAAAGCAGCGTTTTTTTAGATATTGATCAATAAAGACGGGCACCTGACTGATGTTGGATGTTACACTGGACACAGTACAACTAGCCACAGTATGATAATTACTTGCCAGATATTTCTGAATCTAATCTTTATCATTGACTTAGATGCTGAAATTGACATTCACATCAAATCCAAACCAAAATTCAATTTTATTGTCCCATAAATTCATCTGCTCACTGTGTCCTGTGTAACGTCCGACAGCAAGCAGTACACACACATTTCATTAAAAATGCAACAAACACAGAAATCTTGTCAGAACAAAAATAATCTTATTTAATACATTGTGTACCACATCTAAAACCAGAAACAAAGTGACAAACAGTTTGTAAATATAGTCTGCAGGCTGTTGAGCATGTCAGATGTTACACTTGGTAGATGTAGAACTGAATGGACACAGTTTGTGCTGTGTCCACGTAACGACTGAAAGCCGAGGTCACTCATGCCCGGTACATAGACACGTGTGGACGCAAACACATGGTGTTGCCGCTTCAGTCCGTTTTTGCCGTTGTAGTGTGCATTAAAAAGCTTTAAAAACACTAAAAACTTGCAATTCAGTCGTTATATTATGTCGGACGTTACCAGTACGATGTGCCTGACAAAAAATTATAAACACTCACCTTCTCTCTTCTTTGCCGCCATCTTGGGAAATCAAACACAGAGTGCATTCTGGGTAAAGATGGCTTCCCGAAATAATCTTTCTACCGCGAAAATGTAGAATACCTTTTTTGGAATCTGGATATTTTCGTACGTTACCGTTTGACAAAAAAAAAAGTACTGACCTTTGCAGAGCTGAAAGACTGACTAGCACACGGTCTAATGCTTTTTGTGTGGTAAATTACGTTCAAAGAGTGCAATTTGTAGTCGCCATTAACGTGAATGTTGACGACGGCTCACAGTGGAGTAGCAGACGAACTTTTCGTTCACAGGCACATTTTGACATTATGTGTAACGTCCGAAACCGTTCCTTTTCAATCCTTTTTTTTTTAAGAAATAGTTTGAAATTTTTATTTATTGTGGGACAGATTTGAAGACTTATACTTCATCTACAAACACACACAGTAAGTTATAGGTAAGTCGATGGTAAACAAGCAAACAAGCAAAATCCTGAGTTCCCTTGAAGTGTCCCATTCACACTCACTCGTTTCAACCCACGCATCTCGTTTCTTTCTTTTTTTATTGTCAAACAGAAATGACCATATCTAGCACGGTTATGATTATTATCTCTATGGGTTATGTTTGTCATTAAAAAACATTGGTTTGCCATGAAAGATGCGAACAGATAAAAAAAAATGTAATCAAACTCAGGGGGTGACCGTCAAAGCACGTTTTGGCACAGCGTCATATGTATAAGTGCTACAGTGGAACCCCCCTTTTAAGACCTCCCAATTTAAGACTTCCTCCATTTTCAGACCTAGTTTTTTCAGACCTTGTTTTTTCAGATTTTGTGTTCATAAGCTCTGTAAATTTACCTCCATTATGAGACTCCCTCTTAATCTTAAGACCTGATTTTCTCACATTTTTGAAGGTCTTAAAAGGGGGTTCTACTGTAGTTTCTTAAGGCAAACATATTGTCTCCTTTGCCATTTATGATCCTCCAGCAATGCCACTTCACACTCTTACCTTTGGGAATATCATAGCCACCAACTGATGTGTCAGACAGGGTTTCCCGTGGAAGTCCCAAGGGCACAACACTTGCTATGCGCATGGCCTCGTACAGCGTGGCTTCAGTGTACACCAGTTTGGCGCGGTCAGTTTCGCCTGGCAAATGCGCTCCTGTCACTTCGTCAATTTCAGCCTGAACAAGTGCCTGTTCCTGAAAGTTTTAACAGAAAAATTTCAGGAAGAACATTTTTTTTTTCCAGAAGAAATAGAGAATCAGTATTCACAACACTTAAGATCTATGCTTATGCATTGACCTCAACATAAATCAGATGCATTTTGTTAATGTTAAAAGATGCATCAATGCAATTGCAAGAGGTTACAATTACTTTTGACTAATTTATAATAGCACCACTTGTTACTTGAAATAACTGTCCGCAAAAAAACCACCCACATAATATACACATGTATAGCAATACAGTTTACACCCAAGCTTTATCATATGAGTGGTTTTTTTATTATTATTATTATTATTGTGATCATTTTTATGCGCCTAATCTAGATATAGCCCTAGGCGCTTACATATTAATTTCTGCCGTTTGAAATGGAATTTTTTTACAGACAGACAGACAAACAGACATTTTGTACACACAATATATAACGCATTCACATCGGCCAGTGAAGCTCAGTAGCCTATTAGGCGAGCATTCACCTTTCACGGCCTTTATTCCAAGTCAAACGGGTATTTGGTGGACATTTTTATCTATGCCTATACAATTTTGCCAGGAAAGACCCTTTTGTCAATCGTGGGATCTTTAACGTGCACACCCCAATGTAGTGTACACGGCTTGTATATGGCTTGTATTTCAGTCAAGACCCAGCGGATGAATATCAAGGGACCCAAGTCGATGCATAATGGTGGCTTGGTTGTCCCCGTCAGTTGAATTAGCCTCTTACATGGGTTTGACTGAATACCTAGTGGTTAGGCCTAAAAAAAAAATAGGTGTGGTTACAGTAACCCGACCTACCCTATTTTTAGGGGCCGACCCTATAACTTTTTATTACATTTGTTAAAAAAAAACCCACACAAAAACCAAGAAAACGAGGGCACAAAACGCAATGAAAGCGACAGCGCTCGAGTCGCACACTTATTTCCCTGTCGAGTAGGTTTAATTTGTACACATTAGAAAACAAAGTTTAAACAAAAAAAAGTGATTGCCTACCTTCCTACCCTATTTTTTGGGGCTATGTTACCTTAACCACACCTATTTTTGGCTCACGTAAGTGTAGCCTATGCGATGGTAAACTTTGTCTGTCTGTGCGTGCGTGCGTGCGTATGTATGTATGTATGTGTGTATGTCTGTGGTAGAAACTTTAACATTTTTGGCTAAACACCGAAATACTCATTTCACGTGGTTAATTTTCAAGCACCATCTTCAAATTATTGAAGCAATGATCAACATTGTGTCGGCATGTGTGTAGTTAAAGCGTGTATCCAAAGAAAACGGGTGGTGGGGGGTTTTGAAGGGGTACAAGCAGTTGACTGATTTGTGTCGTGTTTGGCATGTAGACGGCAGGTCAGGTGTCAAGATCAGGTCAGGGGTCGCGCGAAGGATTGTGGTCCAGTTCTCACCTCGCCGATTCGCCGGGGAAGACGATTTCATGTTGTTCGGTTTCTAAGCTCCAGAAAAGTAAATAAAGAAGATACCAAAGGGAGATTTCCTACAATTTGATCTGCACAGCGTGTTTCCAATGTCCACGTGAGGAAGAGCTGTCGAAAGCGCGGCAGTCAGTGTCGATCTTGCAGCCGTATCCCGGTAAGTTCAGAGACAGATCTAGTGTCTCCCACTCTGATAACGTGTCACCTACTGTTAATCCGTTTTGTTTTAATTTCTTTTTATTTCAGCAGACACGGATGTCAAACACAGTGCTAGGCAGTCACCTCTAGTGAAATGAGTTGATCTAAAGTGCCTGTAATGTTTGGATGTCTTTGCTCGTGGTTCGATTTATGTGAATTTCAAGACTTGCAGTAGAGTCTCAAGTTAAGTTTACTCTGCCCGAAAAAAACTGTCCACCATTTACTTGAACATGCAGATATAAGGAAACGGAATGAATCTGTTCTCAAAGTCAAAATGATCACGATTTTTTCCTCAGATTCAAAACATGCACTGTCATGGTTTTGTCTGTACAATTTAGTAAGTCTTAAGTACTTTGCAACAACTTCCTTGAACGTGAAAGACAGTTTTTGAATGCTAGATCTGTATCGCGTTTCATTCCAGACTCGATCCTCTCTTTGATTGTAGATCTACTGTTTGCTGTTTAGGCCAAAAAAAAAAATAGGTGTGGTTAAGGTAACATAGCCAAAAAAAATAGGGTAGGTAGGTAGGCAATCACTTTTTTTTTTTAACTTTTTTTTCTATTGTCTAATGTGTACAAATTAGACCTACTTGACAGGGAAATAAGTGTGCGACTCGGGCGCTTTTGCTTTCATTGCGTTTTTTGCACTCGGTTTTTTGTTTTGTTTTGACAAATGTAATAAAAAGTTATAGGATCAGCCCCTAAAAATAGGGTAGGTCGGGTTACCGTAACCACACCTATTTTTTTTTTAGGCCTTACGCACTATCATATGATTCGCTATGTAACGTTTGGTAAGCTTACCTTGCCACAGCTTTCTTGTCTTTGTTGGCATTTCTGGCTGTGTTGACCGTCAGAATTATTTTAAGAACCAGGCTGCTGCAGTCGACATGTTTCGCATATTGTAGGGTTACCATGCTGCATAGGTAAAGTGGCTTGTATAACCTGACTATTCTGTTTCAAAACACTGTTTATATTTGTGTAGGTTGTAGTCATCATAACTAATCGCATTTTGCCATTTGTTTCAGAAAGGAGGTTAACCTACAACAAGATCGACGCTATGTCAGATATATATATGCCTCAGCCACATGAAGACTTCCGAATTTAGATCTACTCGGCATGGTGACAAGTCTTGATGAAAAGTATAGGACTGAGGACAGCAGTGGAAAAAGTGCCCACATGGCAGGTACCTAACCTATTACCCTAGTCATTTTATCTGTTTGCCTTCTTTTGAAAATTATACATGGAGTTGATATGATGCGTTAGTTTTAACTGTGTGTGTGCGTGTGTGTGTGTGTGTGTGTGTGTGTTTGTGTGTGTGTGTTACGGAGTGAGTGAGTTTGTGTTATGTTACTGTTTGTTGATTTCTTACGGGAGCCTTGAAGGCTTCGCCTCTTGTTTTTTTTGGCCTTACACACGCATCTCCCAAGATCTTGGACACCTTCATCGTCTATAGGGCCTACTGCACCGCAGAAGAGCTAGAAATACTCGCAAAATGCATAAAACAGCTTGTCCAGAGAACAATCGTTGTCGATGATGTACCGATAAGGGTGTGTGTACAGGGCACTCTGTAACTTCACATGAGCATAGCCTGAACATGTGCTGGTCGGACGGACTGGGTTTTTAAGTACACGCATGTATACCTCGCCAGGTTTGTTTATCATTATGTGACAAGTCGACAGACGATGCCATTTGCTTTGTGTGTGTTTTTGTTGTTGCTAATTACTGTACATGACATACATTACGTGTAAAATCCAGTTCTTTAACAGGCAACAAACCTTGCAAATTTCCAGAAGCTGCAATCTGAAGCGACCTATCTCTGATTCTAGCATTGTATAGTGCAATGTTGAAATGAAGTTACCGGTCTGAAACACTGATTTGCCGTAGTCATTTCTTCTGAGACAAACCTTGTTCTCTTATCATCTACAGATTTACCGCAGTCTTCACCACGCAAATTCCCAACAGAAGTCAGACTTTCGAACATACAATCTACGTAGGCTTGCAAGCATGATACGTCATGACGTCATATGATTCCTAGCATATTGACGTAATGCTAAACATCCGGTTATCTCGAGTTTTCTCCGTAAGTATGTCAGTGGGGTTTTTAATGTTCGGTTATTTCCGTGGCTTCATGCGGAAAGGGAACCGTCGTCTGCAATCAACAACATGGACCATTCTGGTACTTGCTGCTGACAAAACACAGAATTTAATAAATTAATGTAAGAATTAAGCTATATAATATAAACGCTATTGTGTTTTCATCGTAGCAATAGGGTCGATATTTAGACTCGAACAAGTATAATGCGACTCATCTTCGACTCGTCGACATTATACTTGTCTCGTCTAAATATCGGGGCCTATTGCTACGCTGAAAACACAATAGCTGTTAATATTGCCCGTACACAGCTCTGAATTCTCACTAACATTTTTATATGATTGTAATTTCTTTAGTTTCAGACTCAAATTTCTGAATAGTGAAATATTCAATATGGAAGGCTTTAAACAACTCAAATCTCTACTTTTAAAAATGCAAACCAAAGCACGACAACAGAAATAAATACCTGTGGATACCCTGCCATGTAACCAAGACACCACTGCAATGTGTGTCGTGAAGTGTCGACTCCTCCTCCAAAGATGTTGCCGACTAATTGCCCTACGTGTGTGTTCGTGAACATGGCCATGACCTCTGCACTCTCCTCTCGCTCAGCCTCCTTTTGAGCCAACAAAATGCTGTCTGTGATGTCACGAATGTTGTTTTCCGAAAATGTCTTCCTGTGTTCGTCAATTCTATCATAGTTGTAATCCAGAAATTCTTGCATTCTTTTTTCAAACTTCCGAAACTTTTCAGTTGGAAAATACTTCAGGAGTGGCAATGCGTCCTCCCAAAATCCAAGACCAAGATCTTCATTGATGACATCCAACAACCAAATCAGTCGAAGGATCTCAGGGTCGTCATAATCCTTCATCTTACCAAAACAGATAGTTTCAATGATGTGGAACATGAGGACGCCGATGTAGCGACTCGGGTCAAAGGCATCGGCCTCCGCCAACATCTTGTCTGTCACCATAGTAACGACATGATGGACGACTTTCTCCAGGTGTTGACCTTTCATGTAGTGTCGCAGAGCCTTGGTGGCGATCTTGCGCTGCAATTTCCACGCTGCGTTCGGACTGGCAAAAAGAATATCATTGTAGCCTTCAGAAAATACTGACATGCTGTGAAACTGGGGTCGCCCTGTAAAATCTACGCCTCTCTCGATGTACGCTTCTGTGACGACATCCAGTCGGTTGAGAGTGACACACCTAAAGGGGCCCAAATAAATCAGGATCACGGGTCCGTACTTCTCGTCAGCCCAGCGTTTCAGTTTCATATAGAATGGCTCTTTCTTGTCGGCTACATCCAATATGTTACCGAGGATAGGTAGGGCGAAAGGTCCAGGCGGCAGTCGATAGCGTGTCTTCAAGAAAAAGAAATACACAGCAGTACCCACGGCCGCACCAACAACCAAGGCTTGTGTAGTTTTCGATCCCGGAAGCTCGGCACTCAGCTCTTTTGTTGTCTCTAGCGCCTTGCTGCAGGCACTTTGTATGGAGGACAGAATGTCAGACATGATGCACCGGTTTTCGCTCGCTGTCACGGTCTATTTTGCAATCTGTACCTAGTTAAAGTCCCTGTTGTTCACCCATTTTTAGATCAGTGATGTACGTATACATGTCTGTGACTTCTGCGTGACTTCTGAGTGACTCTGAGGGTTATCTCCCCTGAATGATATGGATCTTTTTACCTAAATTTACTCAAAAACTACAAAAACGTATGTGTGTGGTGCGAGTGTCTCGATCTGTGTGTGCTCTGTCTTAATTCGCCGGGTAGGGCGGGGGGGGGGGGGGGGGGGGGCTTACATAACCCTGATAGCTGGAGCCACCCACCCCCCTAGCCGGCCCGGCCGGATCCAGCCCTCTCTCTCTCCCCTCAAAACGGGATCGTACCAAAATGAGATATTGCGCCCAATGGTATGACACGATAATATGAAATGACGCTTGGCTTGTGTCGGAAATGAACTTGCAAAATAGGGATGGGGGCAAAATGGGATGGCGGCAAAACGGGATGGCGCCAACATGGAATGTGGCACTGGTGGTATGACATAGTAGTAAAATGACGCTTGGTTTGTGGAATATCGCAAAAATGGGATGGGGGCGAAATGGGATAACGTCTATATGGGATCTCACGCAAACAGAATGTCGCGCTACCACTCCCCGGTCCACCCCTACCACCACCAGGACTGACAGGGAACAGGAGAGTAAAAGTTTCGTACAACATATTTACTCGGGAGTACACTGACTTGTCGTGGGGAGTATAATTTGCTCATGTTAGGCCGGGTGGAGTAATTTATTCGTTATCTATTCGTCAATGGAGTAACATTTTCCTACGATATTTTTTACTCGGAGTACACCTGTCGTGGGAGTGTTATTTGCTCGTGTTAGGCTGGAGTAATTTTTTCGTAAAGGGAGTAAAAGTTTCGTACCAAATTTTTGTATAAATCTCGTGGGAGTAATTTTCTTGTGTTTCACCAATGGCTCTGGGTGACTCAGGCACCCACACTACCAATCAACTGCCCCATCATTTCTTTGTTTTTGATGTCACAATTAAGACTGAGACTTCAGGTAGTCTTCAAGAATGTCTATCTGAATACTGTGATCTTGCAAATAGGAAATAAATTTGATAAACAAGCATATATAAAAATATCGAGTCAGTCTAGGTGCCCCAGGCGCCCATGCTTTTACAGAAGCCAAGCCTCTACAACACTGTGGGTGCCTGATTTGTCTTTTTAAGCATGACCAATGGCCAAGTATGTGTATTGTGATATCTGGTTACATTATTTGGAAACATTTTCAAGCAGTATATTAAACTGACTATTTACTTTCGTTTTCTGTGTGCTTTGGCTGTTTGGAGATAAATGATGTACATATGTACACTTATTATTGTAACACACACAGACACACATATACACACACACACAACAGACCTTAACATACTCAAACACTCCGAAATATATACACTGCAGTACTTTAAAAGTCATGTGGTCCTGTTTTTGTTGATTTTGATTTTGTATTTATTCATATAACATGAAGCATATGAATTGCATAAACAACAAGTAAACAAATGTATAATGCAAATCAACGTCAGCGAAACAGGGACACGCACTTCACTGTTTATGCCTTGCCTATTTAATTATCAATGATGTGCACAGGTCTGATCGTTTAGTATTTAATCATTGTTTGTATTTCTTTGCTCGTTTTGTGTTGCAGAAATGCATTACAGTATAGACCGGTTGAAAGAAACATCGGATGTAACAAAGTCCGTTTGTATGAAAGGTGCTGGGGGAGTCCCGGCAGCATCTAATCTTTGTTATTACTTAGAATTTTCCGCTTGTAAGAAACACGGATGTATGAAAGTCCGTTTGTACGAAAGGAAATCTCTGGTCCGCGAGCAGCACCTGCAATGGCCGGTTATAAGAAAATAATTAAAGTTTAGCTGAATACCTTATAATTTTTTATTTTTTTTACAATTTTAGAGCTCCAATTTACTTTGATCCACAATCGAAAATTTCTTATCAAATTTTCATTTAATTAATATACTTACCAACTCACATAAATTGCATTAACTTCAGTTTGATGCGTTAGACATTGAAGCACTGACCCTGGTAACAGGGGGAGATAACTCCCAAAACAAAACAAACCCTTGACAACGGGTCCCGGGAGTTACCTCCCCCCACCGGCTGCCCGCGCATGCGCTGGACATACTGCCGGTATAGTCATTCCCACTGAAACACCACCTTAAACCACACAAAGCGGGGTAGGTAGGGAGGGCATTAACTATGTGAGTTGGTAAGTATATTAATTAAATGAAAATTTGATAAGAAATTTTCGATTAAATAACATATTCTTACTACAACTCACATAAATAGCAGATTGCTACACAAGGAGGCGGGAAACTCACCTAAACCTTCGGTAGAACCTGGCCAGCTGCCACCATGGCAGGCAAACAGCTCGAGCCATCTTGCCTAGTGCTGGCAATATCACGTAGATAAAAGTTTATGAAAACGTCTTCAGACTTCCAGTATGCTGCTCTGAGCACTTCAGTCATCCTGCCTGAGCGCAAGACCGCTAGAGAGGCGGCCCAGGCTCTCGCCTCATGCGTACGAGGCGACCGTAATGGGAGAACGGAGCGTCCCCCCCCATGTGTCTGCCACCACTCATATGCTTGCCTTATAAGCCCGGCAGACCATCTCGCCAAAGTCGTCTTAACGATATCCTTATCCCTGGCTACGTTTAACGAGATGAAAAGCAATTTCTGAGATGAAGCTCTTAACGGAGCCGTGCGAGACAGGTAAGCCCGCAGAGCCCGGACCGGGCAGTTCAAGAGGTCAGGGTCACCGCGCGGTAAAACAGAACGCAGCGACTGTATGTTCACAACAGGAGACGGCTGGTTAGGTTTTTGATTCTTTGCTAAAAACACAGGCGAAAAACGCAAGATAACCGAGCCATCTTTTTCGAAGGAAATATCCTGATTAAGTCCAGAAAGAGCGTGAACCTCGCTTCCCCGACGCGCTGACGCAAGCAAAATAAGTAGGAGAGTCTTCTTAGTAAGGTTAGACAGACTAGCCTCTTTCAAAGGTTCAAAAACCGAGGAGCGCAAAAATTCCAGAACCAGTAAGAGATCCCAGGCTGGGACAGACGTTCTGCGTGAAGCAGAGCTAAGAGCGGAACCTTTAATGACACTTGCGATCACCCCGTCCAGGGCAATAGAGCGTCCCAACTGCTTGAGGGTAGTGGAAATGGCAGAACGACGTACCCTGAGGGTAGACGCCGTCCGACCTTGGGAGGACAGCCAAGCCAAATGATTTGCAACCTGCATAGTACGTGGAGACAACGGGTTAACGCCGTTAAGACGACACCACTGGGCCCAAGCAGCCCAATGGGACGAAGAAACAGCAGAAGTAGATCTTCTATGCGCCTTCTGCACCAATGTCAGAGTGAGGTCTGACGCCCCAGCGCGCTTCAACGCTCTCCTGACAGAACCCAAGCGTGTAGAGCCAGGAGATGAGGGTCCCTGTGAGGGATCCCCGACCTCGGTTGCAGAAGCTCCCCTTCTCGAAGATCGAGAGGAATGGGTGGACCGTCGGCTAGACGAAGAAGGTCCGGAAACCACGCCTGGCTCGGCCACAACGGCGCTATGAGAACCAGCCTTGGCTTCTCCAAGTCCGCCTTTCTCAGAACCTTGCTCAGCAACGGAATGGGAGGGAAGGCATAAGCTACCAGATCCTTCCAGTCTATTTCCATGGCGTTGACCTCCCAAGCCTCCGGGTCGGGCACTGGAGACACGAAGACTGGGAGACGCCGAGAGAACCGGGTGGCAAACAGATCCACGAGGGGTTTGTCCACCTGCGTCCACAGACGCCGCAGTGCTTGGTGTGCGATAGTCCACTCCGAGTGCAGGATCTGCGAAGTGCGACTGAGTGAATCTGCCAAGATGTTCAGGCACCCCGGAAGGTACTTCGCTGAAATCACAATTCCCTGAAGGAACGCCCAAGCGAGAATCTCGCAAGCCCTGTTGGACAGAACAAGCGAGCGCGTACCCCCCTGCTTGTTCAGGTACGCTGCCACAGTTGTGTTGTCCGTGTGGATCAACACATGCTTGCCCCGCAACGAGGCGACAAACTCCCGAAGCCCGAGGCGCACTGCTTCCAACTCCAGAATGTTGATATGCAACGATTTCTGATCCTGGTCCCAAAGACCGGAAGCTGTGTTCCCCTCCAGATGAGCTCCCCAACCCTGAAGGGACGCATCGGTAAAAAGATGCAACTCCGGGGGGGGCAAGGAAATCGGAACGCCCTGAGCCAGCCAGGCCGAATCCAACCACTGCCTTGTTGACTCCAGGAACCATCCCTGAAGAGGAAGAGACAGATTCCAACCTTGCGAGGCTGGATCCCAGGCAGAGTTCAGAAACGCCTGAAAAGGGCGTTTGTGAACTCTGCCCAGGGGAATCAGGGTAGACATCGACTCCATCTGGCCCTGGAGTGACGCCAACACCCTGACAGGCGCGTGGCGGAGGCTTGACAGAGACCTGACCAGATCCTGCAGCTTGTCTATCCTCCGCTGGGCGGGACGCACAGTCCAAGCTAGGGTGTCGAACACCATGCCCAGATAAGTGAACTCCTGAGAGGGAACCAAGTCGGACTTCCCTTGGTTCACGAAGAAACCTAAGTCTCTCGCAGTCTGCAAGACTATCTGGGTGTGCTGCCCGCACAGGGACTCTTGTTGACTCAGAATCAACCAGTCGTCCAGATAAACTCTGAGACGAATCCCTTTCTGGCGCACTAACGCGCAAAGCTGGCGCACTATCATGGTGAAAATCCAGGGTGCTAAAGAAAGCCCGAACGGCAGCGCCCTGAACTGGAACACCCTGTCGCCCCACAGGAACCGCAGCCACTTTCGATCTGACCTGTGCATCAGAATGTGGAAGTACGCGTCTGTCAGATCGATGGAAGTGACCCAGTCCGACGGACGAAGGGCCTCCCTGACAGACGCTGGAGTCTCCATCTTGAACGGAACTTTCCGGAGAAAGCCGTTCAAGGGAGACAGATCCAACACCGGTCGCCAACCCCCTGACGCTTTCGGGACGACAAACAGTCTCCCGTAAAAGCCAGGGGATCGACGATCGATGACCTCTTCTACCGCTTGTTTCTGCAAGAGCAGTAGCACCTCCGCCTGAATAACGGCACAAGCCTCTGGATCGGCGGGGAACTTGAACCTGGGTGTTGTCCTGGTTAGAGGGGCCTTGTCCTCCAACCAGAGCAACCGGAACCCCGATCGAACCACTCCCGTAACCCAAGAGTTGCTCGTAAGAGCCAACCAAGCTGGAACGGCCCTTGAGAGGCCGCCCGCTACCAAAGGGGTAGGGGCTAGGGGAGTGGCTGGATCGGGGAGCCTTCATTGGGGGTTAGGCTTGCCACCTGACCCCTTCTTCCCGAAGGAAGGTCTCTTATTGTAGGGGCGAGACCGGCTGCCGCCCCTGTGCGACCTCGTCTTCTGTCCAGAGCCGCGAGAAGATGAAGGCGGCGCCGAACCACCTTTTTTCTGACCCTGCTTAAGGGCAAGCTCAGACAGCTTAACAAAATGCAAGTCCTTCGCATCTTGAGAGACTCGCCTGAGAGCCTCAAGAGACTCAGGACCCAGTAGGCTCTGACTCGCGAAAGGAGAAACTTTCAAAGCCTCAACAGTGGCTTTATCCGACAGTCTCGAGTCCTTCAACAGAGCTTCGCGACGCCACATCACGGCCTGCGTGTACAACTTGGCCGAAGTTGCGGTCTGCTCAGCTACGATCTTAGCAAGAGCTGCTAACAAAGTTACAACATCTTCTTCCACCGCGTCGTCCCGGAACTTAAAGGGCTCCAGCGACACAGAGATGGATCTGGACAACGCTCTAATAAGAGTGTCAGACACGGAAGACAATTCGAGAGAAACTCTCCCAGCTTCCTCAATCGCGATCACGCCGGCTTCGGTACAGACTGAAGGCCTCTCCTTCTTGTACCCATCCTTCCGTAAGTTCGCCAGCTCCGGAGTGACCTGAAGCGGGGAACTCGGAAGCGCGAAAGAATCGATCAAATGAACAGGCTTCCCGTACAGCCTAGGTTTACGGTTCAAATCCGCCGGCATGCGAGAACAATCACTCGGCGATGCCAGCCAATGTTGAACAGACTCCGGCGCATCCCCATGAGCAGTTAAAAGAGGAACGATGCTATCAGGACCGGCACCCAACACCCTAGCCATCTGATAGGCTACAGAGGGAGACTCCCGAAACCGGAAGCGGACACCAGACTCACCGTCACCCCGAAAATCGCCAAACGCGGAAGGAGGTGCTGCTAGCCGTGAAGACGAAGTTGACACCCCTTCCGCAAAATATCTAGAGGTAACCTCAGCGGCAGCACTCAGCGCGCGTGAGAAACTCCTCTCAACCCGAAAGTTGTGTTCCACCTCAGAAGAGTCGTCACAATCTTCGTCAACATCCCCATCATCAACAAAGATGTCCGATGAAGACCGATCATGACCGGAACCATCATTGCCCCTAAACGGAACTGATGAACTCGCCGTACCGGAACCCTGTGTAACCACACCAAGGGGAACCGGTATAGCCGAGCTGCTACCACTGGTAGCTGGCAATCCGGAAGGAAAGGCGACCGGAAACACACCTGTGCTTTGACCGGAAGCCGACCCAACCTGTCCCCCGCCGACCACAGCCGCCTGAGCGGAAGTGAAGGCAGGAAACGGATTGCCGTTACCACCAACGACCGGAACCCCCGTAGGCTGTGAACCGGAAGTCGATGGTAACGAAATGAAAGTGCCACGATCTCTCGGAAGAGATCCTGTGGCCGGAAATCCCTTTGCCGAAGCAGTTGAACCCAAGTACGAGGGACCGGACGTACCGGCCCCAGCGTCAAGGGTGGAATAACCGTCGAGATGAGCAGCACGCATTTGCGCCGAACACCCCGAACTTCCACTAACACGTACCTGATCGGCCGAAGCCGAAAGCTGAGGATCAGCAACGTCCGCCGACGTAATCGTAGCAGAAGGAAGAATCCTCGACAAAGAGGCAACGTTGCCAACCCCTGGAGGCAAAGCTGGAATGGTGGAGTAAGACACACCCCTGTCAGTAGCCAGCATCTCCCTCATTTGATCCTTGAAAGTAGAAAAAAGAGCAAACAATTCATCGCGGGAGACCGCCTGAGTCTCTTTCTCCTGCGGCGACAACACAGGCATGCTAGCAGGAGGATCAATCGAAACACGCAACGACTCCTTGCTCACCGGATCAAACACATTGACCAGAGGTCGTTTCGCCGGCGAAACTTTATCTTTATCTTTCGAACGCGACTTCTTAGATTTACTTTTAGACGAAGACGCAGACCCAGAACTGCCCAGCGGCGACCCCACCGGTACCTGCTTGGCAGAGCTCTTCTCCTTGTCCGCCATCGAAATGACAAGTCACAACGAGAAAATTTCGCAAAATAATACAAAATTCTAAAATGCAAATGGCGGCATGCACCCGTAACACCGGGCACTGCCTACACTAGGTTGAAGTAACAAAAAACTCCAGAAATCGGAGTCAAAAGTTCCGCAACCGGCAGACAAAACAAAAATGCAAATGGCGGCATGCGCTTGTAACACAGCGCTCTGCCTACAGTAGGTTGAGACAACAAAAGACCCCAGAAATCGGAGCAAAAAGTTTCACAACCCAAAAATAATCAAGCAAAAGAAGGCAGGCACCTAAACAACGGTGCTCCTACCTGAAAGCGCCAAGTTGACGAACAGAAAAACTTCGTAAGACGAAGTGCAAAAATTTCAACAACAATTACAAAATGCAAATGGCGGCCGGCACCGGCTAACAGTGCCCTGACCGTTATAAGCCAAGTTGAGAAGAACAAGAAACTCCGACAAGTTAGAGTCAAGTTCCCCAACAAAATACACTTTGCAAATGGCGGCAAGGCAAAACAAGATAAACAAGAAAGATCTCACCGTAGTAGAGGCAAGAAGCGTTCAGACTTCAAAGGGTCAACGGCCTACCGTGGCAGGCCAGCGGCTGAAGAAAACAGCCAGAGTGCAAACACGTCTATTCGCTAGCGTGTTGAAGAAGGGAATGACTATACCGGCAGTATGTCCAGCGCATGCGCGGGCAGCCGGTGGGGGGAGGTAACTCCCGGGACCCGTTGTCAAGGGTTTGTTTTGTTTTGGGAGTTATCTCCCCCTGTTACCAGGGTCAGTGCTTCAATGTCTAACGCATCAAACTGAAGTTAATGCTATTTATGTGAGTTGTAGTAAGAATATGTTATTTAATTAGGGATTTGTTTGTTTGTTTGAGTTTTCTTTTCTGGTAAACAGCTAATTACAATTGATGAATAGTCTTCGATTGTCAAGTAGAAGTGGTGACAAATTGCTTAAGTATGCCTTGTATTGGACTCTGTAAACGGAAGTTATTTTGGGTAGTCACTGCCATGCATGAGGTCATGCAAGCTTACATCTACATGTATGTATGTGGCCTTTCTAATTTAGTGTGAGTGCTTGCACAGAAGCGAGGCAAAAGATGCCAATCAGTAGGCCTAGTGGGCCAAAAGACAACTCTGCTTGAATCTCCATTGAATATCGAGATGGGTGAATATATTTTTCATATTTTTTCTAGTATACATGTACTCAGAACAGAATGTTCTGATTTCTTTTCACTCCAAACAGATGACTTTCCATTTCCTAGCTCAATTTGAGTCGAAGGAGGAGGGGTGAGTGGGGCGGGGATGAGAGAGACAGACAGACAGACAGATAGATAGACAGAGATAGTCTTACTTAAAGGAGACTACCCAAACCACAAATTATGAAAGACAATCAAAATATTTCCGCTGGCTCATATATGGAGAAAAACCCTCTGAGCTTTCAACAACTTCAAAAGTCTTTCTTTCTTTATTTGGTGTTTAACGTCGTTTTCAACCACGAAGGTTCTTCAAAAGTCTGACGACGTACATCACAAATGGTGATTATACTTCGAACCCTCTGAAAGAATTATTACATTTGCACGTTATTTCGTCTGAGATGTAGCAAATTGTCAAATATATGACATTCTCTCTTTATTTGAATCAATGCCTGTTATTCGTCCGTTAGCTAGATTACCATCATTATTTGTTTTTCTGCTTTTGGAAATAAAAGCTTTAAAGATAACATTTCCTTGGGTTTTGTTGTTCTCTCTCTCTCTCTCTCTGTCTCTCTCTCTCTGTCTCTGTCTCTCTCTCTGTGTTTGTGTGTAATACTATTTAAACATACAAAAACAAGTAAAGGAGAAAATAGTGTGAAAACATCAAGTTTACATAGAAAAAACGATTGACTGGTTATAAGAAAGTTGACTTGCAATATTTTCTTATATCCGGTCAAACCGGTTACAGAAAACACCGGATATAAGAAACCTAAAGTTTGGGTCCCCACGGGTTTCTTACAACCGGTCTATACTGTACAAGAAACTTGTATGGAATTCAGTTTGAAAAAAGTGAACTAAGTGTGTAAGGTTTCTGACCCTGCTTCTTTCTTTCTTTCTTTGTTTGGTGTTTAACGTCGTTACCCTGCTTCTCTGGCTTCCAATTATTACAATGCACTGGTGCTGGTGCTGGGTGTTCTGTTTAGGCCACACACAAAAATATGTTGGTTTAGGGTGACCCGACCGACCCTATTTTTTCCTGCCAACCCTAAAACTTTTTTTTCATTTCTCAAAAAAAACTTAACTTTTGGGACTTTTTGCGAACCATACCGAGACTAAGGGAAGTAACCTCCTTTGAACTCAACTAAATTAAAAAAAAATTTTTAAAAAGCTAACTACCAACCCTATCTTTTTTGGTCACGTTACCCAGAACCAACATTTTTTATTTGATGGCCTTACCGGTACCCTTTTACCATCTCCAACAATCTGAGAAAATCGGGTCTGAAAAAGGAGGGAGTCTTAAAATGGATGTAAATTTACAGAGGCTACGAACAGGATGTTTTGACACCAACGTCTTAAAAGGAGGGAATTAGTCTTACATTAGGGGGGTTCTACAAGAGGCGTTCCACTGTATCATCATCTTTCTTTCTTTATTTGGTGTTTAACGTCGTTTTCAACCATTCAAGGTTATATCGCGACGGAGGGAAGGGGGGAGATGGGATAGAGCCACTTGTCAATTGTTTCTTGTTCACAAAAGCACTAATCAAAAATTTGCTGGGGAGCATCGGGTAAATTCTTTCTCGTCCCAACCAATATGGGACTCCCCCTAACCCGCGGGGGGCACTGTATCATCAAAACAAGGTAAAAGAACAACTATCCCAAAAAGCAAAGTCACTAAGTCACAGCAACCAGCCAAACCAAACGCAGCAGGATGGTAATAAGTACACTTTGATATGGAAAAACCGTCACACTCAATACTAACCTGTAGAATTGTACAGATTGAAGGTTTACAGGTTGAAGGTTTTCACATTCTAACCTGTATAACACCAGACATTTCTGCTTAAAGCCCGACCTCCTCTACAAAACTTTCCCTACTGTGGTTCCACAGCCTTTATCAGCTAAACTGTCAACACAAGACCTCGTGCTAGCGGTGGTTTGTTAAGCGGTGGTTTGTTCAGCGGAGTCAATTAGGCGTTTATAGTTGTGCCAATTAAGACTGTTTGTTTATCTAGCGCGCCAATGCTATCGCCGACATCTGACAGCTCCTGTAGGCTAGCGTGTACCCTGGGACAAGGAGATTTACGATGCAGGAGCTGTCAGAAGTCGGTGATAGCATGGGCGCGCAAGATCAACAAACAGTCTTGGCACTACTATAAACGACTAATTGACTCAGCTGAACAAACCACCACCAGCACAAGGTCTTGTGTTGACAGCTTAGCTGATAAAGGCTGTGGAACCACAGTAGGGAAAGTTTTGTAGAGGAGGTCGGGCTCCCAACGCCTACCAGAGCACCCAAATCACATGCTCTATTTTCCATATATCCAGTAACGACTGCATCAATTATCTGCAAAACCATGCTCCCTTTTTCAAGCCGAGAGACACCATGGCTTGAGCGTTTGAGCTTGAGCCTAATTACTTAATTAAATCGTTCAGTTAAATCTCATGGGAATTGCAAAACAGACAGCATAATTATGTGTGCGAGGCGCTGAGTTAACACACAAACACTGGATGCACATGCAACCACATCAGCAGTGAACAAACCAGACATTCCTTTTTAAATCAAAGATCAGATCAGAGCATTCTGGGCAGCAACACAGTTTTATACAAGAATTAAGTATCTTACAAACTTATACTGGTGGCCAAACAAAACTTGTCAGAATTGCTTCGTAGTCCACTTTACTTTGTTTGCGTACATGAGTATTCTTGACCAACAGCAGGATACCAGCTGTATGTTAAACACACACACGAACTTAGTTATTTAGGCATTACTTCATAAATGATACATATCTGGGCTATGACTGTAGTTAGTAGACACTGAGAATCACTGACAATTCCATCAGTGACCAGCTCACATACGCTGCGATGCACACAGACACACACAAACTAAGTTTTTTTTTCAAGCATTACTTCATAAATCTTGTGGCAGCAGAATTCTAACTGGGCTATCACTGTAGTTATAGTTCATACAGTTAACGACCACTGAAAACTCCACCGGTGGCCAGCTCCAACACACACAGTCAAGCACACACAGTCAAGCACACACACACACACACACACACACACACAGTCAAACACACACACACACACACACACACACACACACACACACACACAACAACAAGAAAAACACTATTCCATAGAATCCATCACGTGGTCTCAGTCAGTCTTTTCTGTAGCTGCTGTTTCTGCCTCAGCAGATGCTGGTGCCGAATGCGGTTGATCTCCAGTCGGTTCTCCAGCATGGTCATTAGAGGGCCGCTCAATACCTCCATCACGTGACACAGAGACTTGGTGTACACTGCAAAACAGAAACAAGTCATGTGAAGCGATACCAAAACATTTAGTTAATATGTCGGCCTGAAACTTTAACTGAAAACCAGTCACCAAGGCTGCATAAAACAAGGCTTGGCTAACCCAAACCCGAAGACAAGGACAGATTGCATTTATCTCGGCAAAGCATGAAAACGTAGTACAGTAAACCCACCTTTTAAGACTTGCAAAAATCTGAGAAAATCAGGTCTGAAAATGGAGGGAATCTTAAAATGGGGGTAAAGTTACAGAGGTAATGAATAGAAAATGTGAGAAAACATGTTCTCAAGAGGGAGAGAGTTTTACATTATTTTGGGGATCAACTAAGCTCTCATCGAATGCTAATTGGAGCAGCGACTATTATGTGTGTTGCTAGCTAGTTTCTTTCAGGACTGTGAATTGGGGAGCCTCTGCATGGTTACAAAACATATGAGTGTAGCTGGCTGATGAGAAAACCAGATCTGGACCATACACAAAATCAATGCTATTGCTTCTCAACCCCTGTAAATTTAGCCTCAATTCAAGAACCCCTCCTCCTTAGGCCCCCCCAAAAAATAGGTCTGTTTACGGTAACATAGGCCCAAAAAATAGGGTCGGTAGGTCGGGATTTTTTTTTTCTTTTTCAAAAAAACCATATTTTTACGTTATTTTGCCAAAAAAACAAGATTTTTTTTTCTTTCCCCAAATGCCAAAAAAAAGTCTAGGGTCGCGCGAAAAAACTAGGGTCGGTCGGGTTACCGTAAACAGACCTATTTTTTTTTTTGGCTTTAAGACCTGATTTTGTCAGATTTGTGGATGTGGTAAAAGAGAGGTTCCACTGTATCTGGCAAGGTACAGAAGCATGATGACTGACCTGCACTGTTGTGTATCCGAGAGATCAGATCCTCCTCCGGCACCGACACTGATGCATTCTGGTACGCTTCTTCCTCTTCCTGTTTGAGGATCCCTGGCAGCTCCACCAATGCCTCCAGACATTCCCAGCCAATCGCTGAGCTTGGTGTGATCTTCAGGGGAACCTCGTACCGCTCATGCCTGCAAGATTTTATTCATAGTTAATATGTAAAGCGTAGAGAGCATAGATTCCTGAGGTTCACGTTATATAAGCTGTCATTATTATCATTATTATTATTAACCAAGTACTTGTTGGTATGAGATTGTGGAACTGTCGATTAAAGACAGCAAGTTGTAACTTTATTTCTACAGTAATTTTGGCATGAGACTTAATTATCAATCAGCCAACTGATCTATCAAATAAATGAGTCAATCGAAATATTTAGAAAAAACAAACAAACCACCTGCTCTGAACCCCGATATCCATCAACCAAGCGATCACTCAACACCGTCAATTATTTGGCATAGGAAAAAAGAGAAACTAGTACATCAATCATATGAAATCAAAGAACAATCAATCAATCTTTCTTTTTCTTCTGCATTCATGGGCTGAAACTCCCACGTACACTCGTGTTTTTGCACGAGTGGGTTTTTACGTGTATGATTGTTTTTACCCCCGCCATTTTAGGCAGCCCTACGCTGCTTTCAGGGGAAGCATGCTGGGTATTTTCGTGTTTCTATAACCCACCGAACTCTGACATGGATTACAGGATCTTTTCCATTGGCATTTGGTCTTGTGCTTGCCTGTACACACGAAGGAGTATAAGGCACTAGTAGGTCTGCACATAAGTTGACCTGGGAGATCAGAAAAATCCCCACCCTTAACCGACCAGGCGCGGCCAGGATTCGAACCTTCTGCTTGGGAGGCCGGCGTCCTATCCACTAGGCCACTGCGCCCGTCAATTGATCAACCAACATTAAGAGTAAACGACTTACTCTGAACCTCCATATCCTCCCTGCACAGCCTGGAAGCAAGTCACCTGAATACGACTTTGCTGAAAAACAAATATTGTTATACATTTTTCTTTTATTAGCCATGGAACAAAGCAGTTTAATCTAACATGCAGTCCATAAATGCTTTCTTACTCACGCAAGCTACATTCAGAAATCTTGTTGAATCTTACAGTTAAAAACTTAAACAACCGCACAACAACCACAAGATGAAAACCCTGCCAATAACTAGCATGATGCTCCCTGTGTCATGTCCAACCCATGACCTCACAAACATATAGATATTTTTCAATCAACTTCATGCTTTTGATTGAAACTTTGAGTAATTTTCAAACAATTCATGAAATTCCTATTGACGATGTATGAAATGAAATCCACAAATTAGATGTATGAAATGGTTTTGATGGTCAACATTAAATCATGACAATGACAATTCTTTATCTAACAAGGGTAATGGAGTAATCAGTGATCAGCTTTTTTACATCTGGCCCTCACCATGTATCAATGTGAACTACAAAGTCCAGGAGGTTGTGTACAATCTGTCAGTCAGACTTTGTGAAGGAATTGTATGGTGTTTGTCCCTATTCAGACGGCATGGGTTGTACATGACACATGCAATGTTTAATTCTATTTGGATGGCATAGGTCATGGGCAACTCATACCTTCTATGTTGAATCCATCATCAAAAAGTATGGGTTATCTATAAGTATAACCCATAACAAAAGCATGATCTGGCAAAGGTAGCCATAGTAGATAATTACTGCTAAGTTAATGCAAAGCCTGAACAATTAGCAGCTAGAAGTAGAACAGCTTAGAGCCAATTTACCTTTGTGTTTTTGTCTTCATTGAACACAGAGAAAATCAGCCCCACAAAGTTATCATCCATCATCTGGTACATTGCTTGAGTGCGTACATCTGAAAAACAATGACAAAAATAAGTCATCAATAAGTGTTTATATCATGTTAGTCTGGACCCCTTCATGGGAATAAGAGCATTCCAAACAGCACAATCAGTGTCTCAATAGGTTTATGAACATGAAATCAATAAACTAGTTATACTTACAATGGCATTCATTCTAACAATTTAGTACATTGTACAACCGTTGAAAATTGAACTTACCATATATGTATATATATATATATATATATAATGTGACAACACTGACATTCCATAATTAAATGTCATGGATCACTCTACTTTACACATCTCATGACAATTGCTATTGAGGAAAAAAACATACACTAAGATTGTTTAGCATTGAGTTTAAAATGATTCTTTCAAGCACAGAGAGCAGAATGAATCTGAACGTTTCTGTACACAAGAATGATTCATGATTTTTTGACATCACTGATCAAATGTTGACTGAATGTTAGAAGTGATGTTCCTTTAACCATGAAACACATTGTGGGTAAAAAAAATAGGCAAACAAAGAAACAGTACACCTCTTACCGACGTGGGACGGCCAGACTGTGATGTGAGGGTGGGAGTGGTACCAGCCAATCACTCGCATCGGACGCTTTAGCTCTTGCGCTAATCTCTGAAAGTTAGAAATAACAAAATATAAACTCCTCAGTAACTATAAGAACTTGCAGTCGTATATAATATACATAACACTAAAGATTTCAGACCGTAAAGTTTATGTCTGCACAGCAACAACTTATAATATCAAATATCATATTAAAAAAAATACCACACTCTCAGATTTTTGGAGGTGTGAAAAGGGGGGTTCCACTGTATTATGATGTTCTTTCAATGTATCATTCTATACGCACCTCTGCCTTGGTAGAAGCATCTGATAACTGCTCCGGGGAGATTTCTACTCTATCCGGCTGCTTGTCTGACCGACGCAAGACGATCACTGCAGAAATGTGCACCACTCTGTTGACATCTACCTGTGGAACATAATCAAGTCGCGTAAGCCAAAACTACAACATTTAGTCAAGCTGTCGAACTCACAGAATGAAACTGAACGCACTGCAATTTTTCAGCAAGACCGTATACTGGTAGCATCGTCAGTCCACCGCTCATGGCAAAGGCAGTGAAATTGACAAGAAGAGCGGGGTAGTAGTTGCGCTGAGAAGGATAGCACGCTTTTCTGTACCTCTCTTCGTCTCTTCGTCATTAGGTTCAGAGCGGGCGTGTCCGAATTACGCTCACATAAACTGAGATACTCCCCACATACCCTACAGGACTTGTTTTGCCCATTCTGCAAAAAAGCACCTGAGGATGAAATGCACATTTTATTTCACTGTGATGCATTGAACGATCTTCGCTGCCAATACTTACCCTTTAAATACACATCATATCCTTGTTTGGTTTCCTTTCAGTTGATAATGCAAAACAAGAAGGGTCTCCATGATTTAGGCAGATTTATTTATTATGTTAACAAACGCCGTGATTTACTTCCTAAGGTGTAACAGAATGATTTATTTTGCTTCATGTCTCTCTGTTTTGCTGATGTGGTTGAGTGCATTGTGTAGCTGCTGGTTTCTAAACAACTATGTCCTTTGATGTATGTTGTAGTTGAGGATGTATTTGATGAGGCACCAGCCATCCCCTGTACATACCCATACATGTATGTATGTGCGCGTGTGTGTGTGTGTGTGTGCGTGTGTGTGTGAGTGTGTGTGTGTGAGAAGGAGTGAAAGCCAGAATGTTTGTGTGTATGTGTGTGAGAGAGAGAGAGAGAGTGAGAGAGGGAGAGAGAGAGAGGGAGAGAGAGAGAGAGAGAGAGAGGGAGAGAGAGAGAGAGAGAGAGGGAGAGAGAGAGAGAGAGGCTGTCAGGTTTGATATATGCACCGGTTGTAACGGGTCAGTTGGCCTATACAATAAACTTTCTGAGTTCTGAGTTCTTCGTTTTAACTTTCTGAGCGTGTTTTTAATCCAAACATATCATATCTATATGTTTTTGGAATCAGGAACCGACAAGGAATAAGATGAAAGTGTTTTTAAATTGATTTCGAAAATTTAATTTTGATAATAATTTTTATATTTTTAATTTTCAGAGCTTGTTTTTAATCCAAATATAACATATTTATATGTTTTTGTAATCAGGAAATGATGAAGAATAAGATGAACGTAAATTTGGATCGTTTTATAAAAATGTTTTTTTTAACAATTTTCAGATTTTTAATGTCATAATGACCAAAGTCATCAATTAATTTTTAAGCCACCAAGCTGAAATGCAATACCGAAGTCTGGCCTTCGTCAAAGATTGCTTGGCCATAATTTCAATCAATTTGATTGAAAAATGAGGGTGTGACAGTGCCGCCTCAACTTTTACAAAAAGCCGGATATTACGTCATGAAAGACATTTATCGAAAAAATGAAAAAAAAACGTCTGGGGATTTCATACCCAGGAACTCTCATGTAAAATTTCATAAAGATCGGTCCAGTAGTTTAGTCTGAATCGCTCTACACACACACACGCACAGACAGACACACACACACACATACACCACGACCCGCGTCTCGATTCCCCCTCTATGTTAAAACATTTAGTCAAAACTTGACTAAATGTAAAAACAAACACAATCTCAATGTGATCACCAAATTAGAATAGCTAGATAGCAAAAGTATTCCAGTGAAGTATTCATCTAAAATAGACATTGCAGTTACACAATTATAAACTCCTGAATGAATTGCAAAATGTTAACTGTTCTTTCAGTATTATAACTATTATATAATATATATATATATTATGTGCTATCTTATCACAGTGGTTATATATATCGGGAGACAGCCAAGTAAAGGTCATATATCACACATTAGCATCAACAACATTAACTTACTTTTATTTCATTTTTTTACAGCAGAAATAAAAAGTCAATCTTTCTCCTATCAATATTATGTTTTTTTAACTTTAAAGTGTCACTATAAATAATGATTGTATTCCATAAGTGTATTCTTCTTCTTCTTCTGCGTTTGTGGGCTGAAACTCCCACGTACACTCGTGTTTTTTGCACGAGTGGAATTTTACGTGTATGACCGTTTTTTACCCCACCATTTAAGCAGCCATGGACGAACTCACGCTGACAGCGGCCAACTGGATACAAATCCAGCGCGCTACCGACTGAGCTACATCCCCGCCCCCATGAGGGGCCCGGTAGCTCAGTTGGTAGAGCACTGGACTTGTGATCGGAAGGTCGCAGGTTCGAATTCGGGCCGGGACGGACACGGGTCAACTTTATGTGCAGACCCAGAGACGGAAGCCATGTCCCACCCCCGTGTCATCACAATGGCACATAAAAGATCTTGGTCATTCTGCCATAAGTGCAGTTGGCTGAATACAGTAGTCCCTTCCATTTCCGGCCCTTTCGTGGGCGTGAACCTGCCCGGAGCGGCCAGCTTTCCCATGACTAATGAGTTTTCCTTCTATAATTGACTCTTAATGGCCGTTAACCTGTCTGACGCGGTCAACGGTCACTGATTTTTGCCCAAAGGTGCCCCTCTTACTCGACAGGAGCGGCCACTTAACGGCCACTTGTCACTTTCGCGGGCGAGCGCCTGTGGTGTGTGTTGTGTGCACAGACGGCACAGCACGAGCAGACGACATGAATACTTACGCATGCGCAAACTGTAAATACAGACATGCCTATACATGTACATTTACGGCAGTCACTTCCGGATCGATCACAGCTGATGTGAGTTTGAAACACTTGTTTATCTGACACTCAAATACATATATAATAATCCAAACATCACACATAGAAACATACGAAACAATAGCTTAGCCAGGACGATCGAGTTAAACACGCAAATAATTAAGATGTATAAACGAAAGCAAAACTAACAGAGACAATGAATCGGCGGCTCATGGATGATTGCTTTCTTTTCTTCATGAAAACTTGATCGTGTTTTTTGGGTTCTTTTGGAGGAGGAGGGGGCCTGTAATGGACGGCCACCTGATATTTGCGGTCACCTTTGCAATGACTAATGGGTGACCGGATATGGCAGGTACTACTGTACACCTAAACACGCAGACACCTGGGTATAGCGCGACTCCGTTGCTGCTAGCTTTCCACTGGGAGGAAGCGACCCAAATTTCCCAGCGATGGGACAATAAAGTAATGACAATGAAATGAAATGAAAATGAAATAATACTGAAGATGCTGATTGCAATAAATTTCAGGAGTCGTGAAAAGTTTAATAATAACACAGTCAGGAGGCCAATGCATATAGCCAGCACATACTTTACGGATTTCATAGTGCTGTGGAGCGCATAGCTATGAAACGCACTATAGAACTCAGCGGTCCGCATGCATCCGCATGCATGAGGTCAAATAGTGCCTGCAAATTGCAATAGCCAAGAGCGGCTCTATTTTTAACACGTAGATAGTGGAAGGGATTCCCCGTCATCCTGTGTCTCTGCGCATGCGTCAAGCTTTGTGATGCTTCGCCGCGGGTCAGTTTTACACCATTTGCCGCAGACAGTTTGGAAAGCCTGTCTCCTGATAAAACTTGGCTTTCGTGGTTTGGAAACTATTCATTCCGGTACCCTCGCCATAAAGGTATCCATCACTCTCTTGCTGGTTCTGCATGCTGTGTTTGATGTTATAAATTCCCGTATTATTATTATTATTATTATTATTACTATTATTATTATTATTATGTACCGCGATCAGTTCGCCACACACATCTTGAAAAGATCCGCACACGTAAAAACTGACCCAAAGTCAAGATAACCCGCAGAACCGGCGGCAATGCACCCTTTCGATTCGGCAGTTCGAGTTGCTCTTACAGTTCATCCGTGATTGCAAGAATGTCCTGTCGACGAAAGCGGAATTTTCTGCACAGTTCCACGTCGTCGTAACGATTCAGTGCATGGATGTAGGCGGTCAAGAAAGATCGATCCGGTTGCTTCTCAAATTTCTTCTCATCCTGAATCGGCATGAAAGCAGCCACCATTTTAAACGCTCCAATAGCCGGTTCCACAACTCTTATTGGAAGGAGGGGCCTGCTACTGCTAGTGCTATAACTTTATGGCCGACATACGGCTCTATGCGCGGTCTATGCATTAGAAATAAGAGACTTTATGGAGTCCACAGACTTTAGTGCCGTGACGTCATCAAATTAGGCTCCTATGTAGGGGCCATGCATTGGGCTGCAGGTGTTTAACAATGACAAGCTTCATGAATACACCATGGGTGTAATCTCTGGCACTGTTGTTAGACTAGAGATCAACACCTGAACGCCAGTACCTCTCCAATAAGTAGACCCATGACCTCCTCTCTCTCTGTAGACAAGGCGTGGGTCAAACACACTAGATATGCGTCTGATTCCAGCTGAACACATGAGGCTGGCATCTTTGTTGGTAAGTTACTGAAGCTTTTATCTAAAGAACTTAGCACATCTTTCAACATACACTTTTTTCCTTTTTCTATTAGAGTGATTTCCCCTGACATTAAAAAAACACTCACCAATCAGACGAAAAAATGATCCAATCGATGTGAAGCGGAAGTGACAAAGTGCAGTACTTACAGCAGACGACCCAAACATGAAAGCGAATTTTTACATGATGTGGAACTGTGCATTCCTATTTTTTCTTTTAGTGGTTCTGATCTACTACTTATACTCAATATGAATAAGTCGTTCATATTTGGAGATGCTTTGTTGCAACGAGACAACAGACAGAAAGGAATTTTCTGTTGAGGAAGTGTCAACATCTTCTGACCGGAAATGACGGATTTTGGCGGACGGCGTCGCGCGACCATAGTGATCAGCCAAGAACGAGCAAGGATAGCTAGCTGATGGAAAAATCCCGCAGTTTGTCAGTGCCTGCTGCATTTGTGTGATTGTTTGTAAATGTTGGTCGAATGTCTAAGTTTTCTGACTTATATTTGAACATGTTTTGCATGAGTTGGTGGGTGTATCGAGCAAAACCCACCCTCGGACTGAAACTGTGAAAGGCAACAGGACATTGACATTGTCCTCTGCCCTGGTGTTTGTTTTAAATTATCATTACAAATCACATGCACCAGTTTTCTTCACATATTTTGCAGTTTGTTTTTCTGCTGGGAAAATGCGCTTAAAGCTCAGATTTGGGTCATGTTGTATCTTGAGAGAAAGGCAGTGACTTTCAACAGTAACAGTGGTGGTTGGACTTGGAGGTGTTAAAGGACAAGTCCAAGGTTTTGAAATATCTCCAAAAGCTTGAATATCGAATGCCAAATGTTATAAACATCTCAGGAAAAATATTTTAAAAATTATTAAAAATTTTGTTGTTGTTGTAATTGAACATTTATTATTGGTGGGCTAACCAAGACAAGCCGCCTGGGGTCATGTTGTGGTCACGTGATTTTTGGTTCACTGTGACGTCGGTTCACTGTGACGTCACAGTGTTTGTTTTGGTTCAACCAGCGTGGTGTTCATGCACATGTGTAAAAGTGATAACTGGGTCCGGAAGAATGCCTCGTAGGTGTGCAGCCGCAAACTGCAAAAACACGCAAACAACAAGCGGCATTTCCTTCCACAGATTTCCTACCAAAAACCTAAGTTTGTTATCGAAATGGGAGATGTTTCCACAGCTAAAGCGTGCGCATTTAAAAGTGTCTGGCAAAAGCAGGTTCATTTGCAGTGAACATTTCGTGCAAACCGACTTCATCAACTTTGAGCAAAACAGGTTGGGGTTTCAACCGAAAAGAGTATTGTCGCGATTGGCAGTACCCTCCGTTCAAAGCTGCTTGAAGGTCAGTGTACTTTGATTGTAGATGTAGTAGATGTTTTTTGTTTTGACCATGCACCCACATATTGGTGCGCAGCAAATGTGAATTGGTGCAGATTAGTGTGTCTTGGTCCGGCTATTACTGCTGGATTACAAAGATGATGTATTGACGTCGAAGCGCCACAGGCAACACTGTTGCATAACGGTCTGAGCTGAGCTGTGAAAAATGGGGGCTAGGCAGGAACAAGAGCGGGTGGGGGTGATAGGGGTGGGGGGGTGGCGCGGCAGATTAAGAGTAACACGTTGTCAGTTTTTTGTGTGGAGACATTACACAATATATGTGCCAAGCGTGGGGTAAATATGATCGCAAACTCCAAATGTAAATCCATGACATTGACAGTGTTTGCTTGAATTATAATTCACTATGTATAAAATATCTATTGTAAGCGTGCAGTTTTTGCTACTGAAAGACGAGAGATGTGAGAATCGTGCATGTGATTTGTCTGCATTGACTGAGACACGTAAAACCAGCTTATGTGTTGAAACTTACGCATGGATACACACATGATAATATCCATACGTCTTTCAGTGGGTATTCAATTTTCAAGGTTCTGAATAGGTCAATAGACAATACCAGACCAAGCATACTTTCAAATCAAATTATCATTAGACTAAGTGTCTTTCTTCTTTTACTTCCAGAGGAAAAGGGAACTGTCACGATTCCCAACGGCAAACGATGAGAACAAAAGGACACTCCATAACAAGCCCTGCTGTACTTGCCGCTGTCACGAAAAACCGCCAGTCATCAAAATATTTGCCTGTGCACAGACAGTCAACCCACAGCAATGTGAAAGGTGTACGTACACACACACACACACACACCCCCCCCCACACACACACAGACACACTACACACACACACACACACACACACACACACACACACACACACACATGCGCGCTAAATATAGAATTTCATGTTTTTATTATGAGCATGAAAGTTGCAAAGGATGAAGTGTTCTTTCTGTTTTAAAGGGTCACAAACTGATGATAAGGTACACCCAGCACCTCAGATGAAAAAGGTTGACTTCTGCCAGCAGACGGATCCTGAAGAACCCAAAGGAAACCGACAACCGCTAGCAGTGCATGAACATCTTTTCAAAGTTATGGAGGAAGAGCCCGTCAGCGAGTCAGACGAGGAGGAGGGAATGGTGACAGACCGAGAAAACGAGGACTGGGAACTCAGTAACCAATCCGAGGAGAGCTGTGACACAGTTATCACTGGAAGGTACAAGCTTTTGTCATGAATCTTCTGTCGCTGTTTCTTAGTTGAACATGGGGAAATGCCCAATGTCCCGTTTCACGCTTAATCACGAATTTCGCTATATCTCATGTACATTGTTGTAAACATTCCCACCCCCCACGAAAGAAAACAAGTCGCGTAAGGCGAAAATACAATATTTAGTCAAGTAGCTGTCGAACTCACAGAATGAAACTGAACGCAATGCCATTTTACTCGTAGCATCGTCAGGCCACCGCTCATGGCAAAGGCAGTGAAATTGACAAGAAGAGCGGGGTAGTAGTTGCGCTAAGAAGGATAGCACGCTTTTCTGTACCTCTCTTTGTTTTAACTTTCTGAGCGTGTTTTTAATCCAAACATATCATATCTATATGTTTTTGGAATCAGGAACCGACAAGGAATAAGATGAAAGTGTTTTTAAATTGATTTGGACAATTTAATTTTGATAATAATTTTTATATATTTAATTTTCAGAGCTTGTTTTTAATCCGAATATAACATATTTATATGTTTTTGGAATCAGCAAATGATGGAGAATAAGATAAACGTAAATTTGGATCGTTTTATACATTTTTATTTTTTTTTTACAATTTTCCGATTTTTAATGACCAAAGTCATTAATTAATTTTTAAGCCACCAAGCTGAAATGCAATACCGAACCCCGGGCTTCGTCGAAGACTACTTGACCAAAATTTGAACCAATTTGGTTGAAAAATGAGGGCGTGACAGTGCCGCCTCAACTTTCACGAAAAGCCGGATATGACGTCATCAAAGACATTTATCAAAACAATGAAAAAAACGTTCGGGGATTTCATACCCAGGAACTCTCATGTCAAATTTCATAAAGATCGGTCCAGTAGTTTAGTCTGAATCGCTCTACACACACACACACACACACACACACACACACACACAGACACACGCACATACACCACGACCCTCGTTTCGATTCCCCCTCGATGTTAAAATATTTAGTCAAAACTTGACTAAATATAAAAAGAAAGGAAAGGGAATTTATGCAACAGATCATGTCCGTATGTGATTGTGATGTATACTATTTCTATGTCGTCTGCTCCTGAAGCAGACAATGTTGTTTTGGAGCAACCCGGATGACACGGGGTGGGGTAAACAGAGGATGATGGGTACATTATAAATATAGCTCACAATCATCCTGACTGTAAACAGTGACAGCCGAAATATTAGCTGAGTTTTTGAGGAATAGAAAAGCGACAATAATCCCGGCGAGTATCATTGTTTTTTAAGCTTTTCTGTTTTGATATCGTACCACTATCATGGGCTTTCAATTGAAGTGAAAAACTTCATGAGAGTGGTAGTTATAGTGTGAAAAACCTTCCTGTACTACTCTGCAACAGTTCTAACCTACTTTGGAAGCGTGGGTATTTGTTCCTTCTGTCAAGATGGTTGAACGTGCTACAGTTTTGTTTGTCGGACACTCGCATGCACGAAGACTTGGGGAATTCCACAAATAACCTCTGCTTTCAGTTTCAATGATCTCTCCCTTATGAGTATGTTTCTGAGTCATAAATTCACTATCTGATGCAAAAGTTTTGACAGACCTGAGTTTAGTGGAACTCCCACTCTACGTCATAAAAAAGATATGTAACAAAATCAAATCTTAGAAATTAGAAAAATATATAATAGTGAGGGTAAATTTCTAAAAGTTTAACTTCAAGCAGTTCATTTAACCAAGAAAGGTAGTGAACGTTGTAACATTCATACCGATGCATATCACCACAAACAGTTATTTCTTGAGTCAAATTCATCGATTTAATTTGTATTTCTATTTGCGGGGCACAGGCTATGCTGACCGGCTCACAGAGTATCTGATGCGGGAGTACACCAACAGCCCCAGGAACCTGGAACTAAGTTTGTGGGATCATGTGGACCATGTACCAGACCACCTGGCATCCCAGTACCATCGTCCCACCATGCAGGAAGCTGTTCAACACATGTACAGGGTCACACGATTCCCTCCAGCTGGGGGAGTTTGAACCCCACTCTTCCTCCGTCTGGGAAAGTGTCCCTGATCGTTTTCACGGCACAAGCTGGTAGAGGCACCCTGATGCTTTTGCCTAGAAAACCCCAACACCATCGCACCAGCTGCCTGTAGGCGACATATCTGTATTTCCTGCGAAAGCAAGAAAGAAACAAGTGGTGTAAAGCAATCCCAGAATAACATTGAACGCACTGCATTTTTGTCACAAATATACATATATATATCGGCAAATATTTAAAATCTATATATCAATAACCCGTAGCAAGAAAATAGATTACAATTTCATACGAAAATCGTATAGAAAGCGTGTGGAGCGATTCCTTGAAAATGATTGCTGAGATCTTCATGAAACTTTGCATCTAAAACCTTCCAGAAGATGTCTTCCTTTTTTTCGATAAATGTCAGGCGGAAACCTCCTTTTCTTCATCCATAAATATAAAGATATGACATGTTCACTTTAGAAATTTGTGTTGGAATCTGTTATGTAGGTATACTGTATGCAGGCAGTTATCGGACTATGACCAATGTCCGCCAAGTTCTATTACTGTAGGCGATCATCAGCTACACACCCATTCTAAGCAATGAGGTACATTTCCGATGTCAAAACTTAAGAAAAATGAACAAGCTCTAATCATACTGATAATTATGTGGATAGGGTGGATTAATGTATTAGTTAATTATTTGTCAGGGGAGTTACAATTTTGTTCGTCATTTTTTTTAATCGGAGTACACCTGTCGTGGGGAGTAACTTTCTCACGTATGAGTAGAGTAACATATTCGTACGAATTTTTTACTCCGGAGTAAAAATCTCGTAGGATTAATATCGTGCTACACCGGCAAGTAAGAAGTGTACATACTGAAGAATCCCACATCAATTAAATTGTATCTTGAAAAGTTTGTGGGTGGGTGTTCAGTCTTACAATAGGTTTTGTATTTATTTCACACAAATGCTATTGTTTCCCAGTTGCTGTTATTTTCCACTGTTTATGTTTATAATGAAGATTTAATTAGATTCGATGTATTTGTGTCTAGTTTACGTATCCGATCTGTTTATTTGTGTAATACAATGTACTATTTCACTCTCTTGTCAGTGTAAGAATATGCAAATATATCCGAATGATAATCTTCTGATTTGTGTTGTGTTACATACTCATGCAGATCGAAGTTTAGACGCCCGTAGTCCTGCTTGTACGAATACTATGCGGTCTCCAGGCAGTAGATGTCCAGGCACACGGTACGAAAGCCAGGATGTGCTGTGATGCAGCCTACCTGCTCTTCCAGGCCTTCTACCTTCTGTTTGATTTGTCTGACGTCGTGGCAACACACACACTCAACAGAAGTTGGCATCCGGCAGCAATGTCCGCACTGACACCTGAAACAGTAGATCACTCTGTAATCATAACAGCATGCCCCGTTCACATAGGAGACACACAAAAAAACCGGGTGATTCTTATGTATGCACAAAACTTACCATGCTTTACAGAAACAACACGAACAGTACCATTAGTCGCGGTTTCACAATGCATGCAGTGTTAGTACCCTTCGAGTGAATCTAACAGGGTCGCTTTTTAACACTGACCACACATCGTGACTGACCTGGCCACTGTGAAACAGAAACAATGTCCTGTCTCCTCAAGGTGTTTGAAAATACTCCTGCACTGTCTTTTGAACAGTGTCCCATGTTGCGAAACAAAACAGACCAAACATCAATCAAAAGAAGGGAACTGTTGTGTATGCATTTTTGGATATTTCTGAGAAAGCTTCTTTTGTTAAAACGACAAGCGGTATCACTCCATCACACGATAAACGATCACATTCACAGAATTCGATTTCAGCCTGCTTCTGTTGGAGCCTGGGGAACATAGCCACTACACAATGGTCGCCTCATCACGGGTATCGCGCGTGCGCACACACACACACACATACACACACATACACACACACACAGAGAGACACACCCACACACACCCACACACACGCACAAACAAATTAATCTTTGTTCATCACTGAATTATTTATTTTCAGATCTACGATAGATCTTCCTAGTTTTTCTGTTGAAATCGGGCACACGCCATTATGCCCCCCTCCCCCACACATCCTCCTATTCAACAGAACGCAGAACGAAGATTGTTTTGAAGAGTTCTTCAAAAACATACCGCTTCACTCAAGATTAAATTCTGCACTGATTTATAAAAATAAAAAAAAACACACGCTTTGTCTGCATCATTCACAACAATCCTTGGTATCGTCCCAGAATTGCCTTTCGTTCATTTTCAATGCCTACTCGAAATGTCCTTCTACCTTTGAAAAAACTATTTCCCAACCTCCCTACTGACCAAACAACATCTCTGGCACGATTTCCTTCCTAAAATAAATACCCAAAATCACCACTTTTAGACCATAACTCATGTCCTTCCGTCGTTTTACAAATCGTATCATGGCAGATCTAAAATACATAAAAAGGTTACAGGGGCATAGGCACATGTAAGGCAATATTCCTGAGATAGATCTCTGAATATTGAAATCACCGCCGCCATTTCAGAAAGCTCCCTTTTACTGTTTTGTGGTTCCATGCATTACCTAAAACGAAACACTGTGTCTTACTGTCACGAATCAGTGAAAATATCATCAACATCAATGTCATTCTGTACGAGAAAATGGCATTACGCAATTTGACTTACTATCAACATGTTTTGTTGTGTAAACGGAAAAAAAACCGTGCTTAGAATTCCCAGAGGGGAAAGAGATCGTCAAGTGTAGGCAACACTGCAGATACATTTATTCTGAACTGTACAGTCCCAAGTAAAATATCCAAGTGGTAAGAAAACAAGACGCTTGAAAAGCTCAGCTTAGCATAATCCTGTCATGCTAACATACCAACAGAAGCACAAGAACTGATGAGTGGAAAACGCACATGACTTTTGATCTAGCATGCAGAAGATAGCGACAACAATAGTAATCACATACCAGTCAGTGTTGCCGATTCTGCATGCTGGCTCTGTTACGAGCAGCGTCTTGTGGCCTTCTTTCCTCGTCTTTCTTCCGTTGTTCAAACTGGTAGGAAGAACGATAGCCTGGCTCAAACGTGGTCCGTCGTACTCCTCCTCTTCCTCGCTGCTGTAAATACTGTGAGTGGCCATACTTGTTCGAGCAGTGTGTGACGTAGTAAACACGTGTGCAAAAGGTCATGAGCCAAGACTGCGCGCGCGGTGGAACAATTCGGAACAGCAAAAAAAGGTTTCAAAGTATACTTTTGGGGCTTCTGTGTTCATTTTTACACATACAATTGTGGTTAATGAATTAAAAGTGTCAACGTATCAAAAGTGACCTTAAACCTTGGACTTTTCCTTTAATATAGCTGAGTAAATAGATCATATAGATTAAGATAGATTATTACAATTTAAGCAGTACTCACATGCATAGGATTTGTTAAAAAAACAACCACACACACGCTTTTATGGAATATATCTACTCTGAACTGTGCTCTGCAAAAATCTATCTAAAGGACAAGAATCTGAAAAGTGCACATGCTGATAGCAGCTACAGAGTTTATTTCTTATTGGTTTAAACGCAACTGTATTTAATTTTAATATCCAGGGGTATATATATACAATATCTGGCAATGAGGATCCATACTCAAGTTCAAAGCTTATATTAGGGAATCCCAGGTTGAATATATATAACAGAAAAAAACATGATGGCGAACAAAACATTATTTCTTTTTATAGCAAGTATAAGGATACACACAGTCTGATCAGATTCCTCAAGTCCTTGAAGTGTTCTGAGGTAATTTGAAGCTGTACATATTGTGCTTAATTCAGTCTTACTTTTTTTCAGGGATGATGGCTGCATGAATGAACAACGCCACAACGTAGCATGCATACGCTTCGCTTCCAACCGTGGAACCCGCTTCGTCTTTTAGACATACAAATTCTTCAGTGGCTGTAACTTTGAAAGTTGAAAAAAAAGAAAGACACAATGGATTTTGCAATGGAGGAAGCCCAGCCACCGAGGCCAGAAAGGGAGGGCACAGTGAGTCTCAATGAACGAGAGCAGCTGCTACGTCTTCTCAACCTCATTGAAAAAGATAAATTCAATCTTGGAGATGTAAAGGTATATATATATATTATGCAAGTGCTTTTACACACTTTTTTCTCCAAGACTCATTTTATTTGCTGTATTGTAATTAATGTATGCATACATGTTCATTTTGTACGTGTTTGTAAAGTTTTCAAGATCTTTCCATGTTTAATATTATTTTTCTATCCTTAATTATACTCCTTCTTAGAATAACAATCCTGTTATTATTAATAGTAATAACAGGATTGTTATTCTAAGAAGGAGTATATAATTAAGGATAGAAAAAAGGTTGGGAGAAAAAGAAGAACATAATGTAATAATATATACAAAGATCTACTTTAGTTTGTACAAATGACTTAAGTTGCTGTTGATATCTATTTCAGCATATATTACTATTAGTAATACCAAAAGGTTACTGATGAAGCAGTATGTTTGTCAGACAAGAGGTATAAGGAATGCATGGCAATAATTTGAATTATGTTCATGTATGAATTAACATTACTTATACAGACAATGATTTTGTATTTAGATTAGGAATAATGTGTAATCGTAATGTGCAACTTTAGATCTGTGTGGCATGGTTGATGTAGTTGTTGTCTTATTTCTTTGTTCTTTACCATGTTGAAGTAGACCAGAATTGTTGTGGTGATCGTGCATGCATGATCAAATTGCTGTAACGGTGGCATGGGTTCTGATACATGTTCGAAAATGTATTACAGAAACGACGTCAGCTTGAAAACTCTGGTGAAGCCTTTTTACCCCGTGTAAGAACATTGCCAGAATATTCTTTTTTTCATCTCTTTTCTCTTATTATTGGCAGTTCTGATTTGCTTTTTTGTAGAAACATTTTTTCCTCTAGTTAACTGTCTTAAGCTTTATGTAAAGCTGGCTTGTACAGTTTTGCTGAGCTCTTAGTACTTCTCTTATTTTTTGCAACACAGGCAGAAATGTGTTGTGTTTAACAGGACAATGGACGATGTTCGGAAATAACTCTGTCAGGATTTCCAAGCTTTGTGAAAGAGTAAATGCGCCCGGCCCGCTTTAGTGATATTCAGCAACAGTAATTAAGCCAAACCATAACATGTGATGGACTAGTTAAAACCTGCAATCGCAGTGAATTACTGACACTGATTGCTGGTTTTAATTGGTCAACCACATGTTTTTGTTTGTCTCATTAATGTGGTGCGGAACTCTTCTAAAACACTTGAAAATTTTTCCGGAAAATGTTGATTGCTGAACGCTAATTTTCTTGAATTTCATGTTTGTAATGTAATTATCCTACAGCTGTAATGCTGCTCAGTTTTGAACAGTTTAACAAATCTGTTTAAGATGGAAGATGAGAGTATTTAAAGTTCAAGTCATTCACTATCAACATTTTGGGCGAGAAGTTGAGAATTTTTTTTTTATCCTTAGTGATTAAGTAAAGTTTTATTATAACTGGTACTTTTTAGAGTTAACAAGGACACATGCCTGAATAGAAGATGATTAATGCACACGTCAATTTAAAGTGTGTCCTGGATGTAATCTTCAACATGTTAAGCTCATCTAGCTTTCCTTTATCAAACATTTATTTAGATCTTACTGACAGCATAATTTCTTTTTCAATTTTTTTTGTTTTTAGTTCTATATTATCTGTAACCACTTTCTCTTTGAATATGTTCACTGTATTTACCATCTCGTCTGCACAATTATGTGTTTCTCAGCTCTGTAGTCTTAGCACCTTTAGCAGTTATATAACCTTTATATTTTATCCATTTGACACATATACTGCCTTTTTGATAGATTTCATCCTTTTCTCATTGATATAGCAATAGCTTAGCAGTGTTGTTCCTAGCCTCAGAGGACAAAAGGTCAGTTTGACCTGGATTGAAAATAGGTCCAAATGTCCTGGCTTAATGTGTCTACTTGGTAGGAAAATTGATGGTCAGAAGACCTTCTAGTTCTACAGTTATATTTCAAAACTATTGGATGGCCGACCAGCCAGGGGTGTTATAAGACCTCAGAATGTGTCAGTTCAAAAAAGTATGTCACGGAAGGCCTATGTATTTATTGGCCTGGAAACAACACTTGCCTATAGTATATAAGATCTGTGGGAGTCGGTAGCTTTCTTTAGACGTGTTGCTTTTGCTGCCATTCTTGTATATGATGCTCGCTCTCTCTGTGCATGTCTGTCTGTCTGTCTGTCTGTCTGTCTGTAGTCTGTCTCTCTCTCTGTCTCTCTCTCTCTCTCTCTCTCTCTCTCTCTCTCTCGGGTTTTGTTATGATTTGATACCCAAAAAAGGCATATCAGAATACAGTCTTAAAATGTGCAATTTTCCTTCAATTAGTGTGGCTTGAAATTAAGTCATTGAATTTTTTTTCTTTTTCATGCATTTTAAGTTCCAAAAATACTGCAATGAAATATTTTTATGTTGTGAAGTTTACTATAAAATTATGGACACTATAGCTGTTACTGGGCAGGGCAATGCTGTATGAATCCAGTGAGTGGGTGGCAGAGTCATACAAATTATCTCTTCTCCATCAAACTGCAGCAAAAGATTTAGTGGTGGTCGCGTCGACATTGTTTCCATGCTAATAAATGTGAGGGTCGAATTCGATCACAGTTACACTCTTGATGAGTTCATCATGTTAGTGTCAAGCACGCCTGACCTACATTAGGGCCTCACAAAATCTGAGAAAATCAGGTTTTATAAAAGAGGGAGTCTTAAAATGGGGATACAAAAATTACAGAGGCTATGAACAGACAATTTGAGAAAACAGCTGAGCTTGAAAGGGAGGTAGTCTTAAATTGGGGGGGGGGGGGGGGGGGGGGTGAGACGGGGGGGTCTCAAAAGGGGAGGTTCCACTGTGCATGGGTTGACCTGAAGGTCATATGATCAAAGTACAGTGAAGGTGTGCATAGGGCGAGTCGGTTCAGTTCATTGTGTCTAGAGCCGGAGTCACTCTTACACTTGCAATGGTAATGAAATTGACTCACTTTTTGTTCAATCTAGAGATTGCATGGGGTTCATGATGACATTAACTTCTGTCTGAAATGCTTTTTTTCTTCCTTTTTATGAAGGGTGGGGTTGGGGGTCTTTGCGGGAAGCGAAGGTGTTGCAAGTAAACATTATTTATACCGAGGAAAACTTTTAGAAAATATATGCGAAAACTGTGCTGTATATTTGTTGTTGATTATCAGGTTACTGTGGATACTGATCGGGATTAAAAAAAAAGGTTGAAACTGGCATCCAACTGAAATGTTTTTAGTTTTTTTATATATATATATATATGGAAAAGACTGTTAAGGTTTTGATCGTTAAAAATGATTTTAAAAGATTGTGTATTTACTTTTTTTTAATTTATTGGTCTTAATGCACACATGTTTAAAGAACAATCTCTTAATTTTTGTACTTTTGCCTTTTTGCTGCTTGTTACTCTTGCATTTTTTTTATTTTTGTATAAATGTTTTTGTTATTGTTGTCATTTAATTACCTTCCCGACCCCATCCCAACCTTTCGCTGTTGCAAGCCGTTTCCAGTTTCTAACTTTGTGGCTACAATTTTGCAGAGACGCCTGGCTGATGTTGACCGTCGCCACCCTGCTTCCTTGCCGGCCAGTCCCCTTGGAATGGCGTCCAAACAGCGGGGCAAGACCATTTACATGGACCAGTGGCCAGAGCTGCAAGTTAAACCAGGTGAGAGTTACGTCTATGTGCATAATAGTATACAGTGGAATCCTTCGTTTAAGGCCTCCAAAAATCTGAGAAAAACGGGTCTTCTTCTTCTTTGTTCATGGGCTGAAACTCCCATGTTCACTCATATTTTTACGTGTATGACGGTTTTGACCCCGCCATTCAGGCAGCCATACGCCGCTTTCGGGGGAAACTCAGGTCTTAAAATGGAAGGAGTCTTAAAATGGCGGTAAATTTACAGAAGTTATTATCCCATGAAGACGACACCATCACGTTGATTCGTTGATGACACAACCATTTGTCGAAAGTAGCGTAGGCACCCGGTCTGCTCCCTGCCTAGAAAGGCCATTGCCGTTCCGTCTTCGAGGGACTGCGTGGGTTTCATTTCGGAGTTTTCCTTCTCCTAGACGAGTTTCCTTCCATGGTTGATGAGCCTCCTCTACCCTCGTTTTGAATTCAAAGTGGTCTTCTCTTAGGATAGCTGCCTGCCAGGGTTGACGAGCCTATCCTGCCCGGCTATTTGACCCATAGCTGGGGGTTGGTTCGTGGGCACCAGGGCGTTTCCACACACCGGTGGGCCTGCATGCCGCACGTCTAGGGGCCAACCTCCTCCGAGTCCTTGTAGTCTAGCCTGGGGCCTTGCGGTACCCAGTTTACGCCTGTCGCCGCGATGGAGGCACTACATAGGGCTTGTTGTGGAGAGGTTATTATACTGGCAGGAGAGACTGACGCATTCTGCTCTCTTTTCGCGTTGTCCTAAAAAGGACAGACGGTGCTAGCCAGCGGTGAGGGCTGAAAGCGAGAAGTGACAAGCACAAGACACTTCGCCAACACACTAGACACGCCACACAACCGTTTGGCAGGCAGAAGTTATTAACAAAAAGTTTGAGAAAACAGAGTCTAAAAAGGAAGGGAGTCTTAAAAAGGGGGTTCCACTGTAGTTGTTATTTTTCAAGGTTTTTGGCTCACGTAAGTGTAGCCTATGCGATCGTAACTTTGTCTGTCTGTGCGTGCGTGCGTGCGTGCGTCTGTGCGTGTGTATGTCTGTGGTAGAAACTCTAACATTTGAAGACGTCACATTACATCGACGTCACATTATGACGTAAGAGGGTTAGACGTCACGCGAAGGAAGTACTGACAGTCTCGGTCATTATTATTTTGAGCGCGCCGAGACTAGTTGGCAGTCGTGTCCTTGTAAGTAGGCTCAAAGAAACTACAATGGGAACCTCATGTACAGTGTTTGGTAGGCTACATGCAGACAGACAGATCTAGATCTAGTGTCTCGCTTTCTTGCACAGTTTCACCTATGCTCTTTCTGTGTGTGTGTGTGTGTGTGTGTGTGTGTGTGTGTGTGTGTGTGTGTGTGTGTGTGTGTGTGTGTGTGTGTGTGACGGAGTGATTGAGTTTGTGTTACTGTTTGTCGATTTCTTACGTGAGCCTTGATGGCTTCGCCTCTTGTTTTTAATTAGCCCTGGAGTTTTGGATCTCTGTGGTGGTTGTGAAGCATTGAAAATATACATATTTGGGACAATTTGAAATACTTTCTGAGGATGTTGTAGATATGGAGGCATAATATCGCACATCTTTCTCAGAATGTGGAATATTGCCTAATGTAAGACCAGCTTATAGTGCTATTTTTACTGTATATATCTTGATACTTATAGGTATAGGGAATATTTGCCCCCTGCGGGTTAGGGGGAGTCACATATTGGTTGGGACGAGAAAGAATTTACCCGATGCTCCCCAGCATGTCGTAAGAGGCGACTAACGGATTCTGTTTCTCCTTTTACCCTTGTTACGTGTTTCTTGTATAGAATATAGTCAATGTTTGTAAAGATTTTAGTCAAGCAGTATGTTAGAAATGTTAAGTCCTTTGTACTGGAAACTTGCATTCTCCCAGTAAGGTAATATATTGTACTACGTTGCAAGCCCCTGGAGCAAATTTTTGATTAGTGCTTTTGTGAACAAGAAACAAACGACAAGTGGCTCTATCCCATCACCCCCCTTCCCTCCGTCGCGATATAACCTTGAACGGTTGAAAACGACGTTAAACACCAAATAAAGAAAGAAAGATAGGGAACATTTAGTGATCAGGAATCTTTGTCTTTTGTTTATAATTTGAATTTTAAGATATACTGTATTCTCAATTCATTTTAAATGTTTCATCTGAATGGTGTTGGTGTGTGTGTGCCTGTGTGTGTCTGTGTGGTTTCAGGGGAGAATACCTTGATGCCGACACAGCATCAGCTTAGATCCGCCGGACATCGCACAATTGGCGGCACACCCATCGCCCTGGAAACTGCCATTGTAAAACTCCATTTTTCTCGATAAAAATGGTCTTACGGTTGATTCGCAAATCAATTTTCAAAAATGATAAGTTAAAAAGGTTCTCTACTTGTGTGCGGTGATATGAATAAACAGTGGCACAATTACAATAAAAAGCCTAAGTCGATTAAGATGAAACAGAAGACCATTATATAATGCTCCCCTGGGAATGACAAAAAAATTGGTCTGTCAACAAACCAACAAACATCTTATAATGTTCTTTTTTGGCAGATATTGCATGCAACCATTTATAGGTCATAAGAAAGCATCACATTTTAAATCAGCAGAATGCCATCATTGATTTTGAAGCACTGATGTTGCTTTTGTGTATATAATACATAGTGATCATTTACAACAATGATGCATGCATACGTTGGTTCATGTATTATTAAAATGATAGTAATTTTTAATCAATTGTACAAAAACACTGATGATGATGAAAAAGATGACTATTTTGTGCAGGAACTACGCAAGATAGTGTATGGTTCCGTGATTCACTCCTTCAGTCGAGAATGGCGCAAGTCCACCCTGGCCTTTCAGGACATTGACGGGCCTTACCCGTTTGGGATACAGACACAGCTGGTCAGTAATTTGTGTGTTCCAACATGCAGCGACAGGCACGTTTAGATGTGTCAAAGATATTCTTTGATTTAATGTCTATTAATTTTGAGGGACAAGTGGTATTGTTAAGTGTGTGTGTGTGTGTGTGTGTGTGTGTGTGTGTGTGTGTGTGTGTGTGTATGTGTGTTGTTGAATTAAGTTCAAGATCTTTGTATTTTTTTAATTGAGAGTAATGTTGCAATGTGTTCTCAGAGGAAGATAGGTCAGTTGGACCTGTGTTGAAAATATGTACAGGTCTAAATATGTATAGGTCCAAATGTTAAGACTTTTTTTGCTTGATTGAAAGTTCATGGTTATAGGACAATATCCTACATGTCAAAACTATCCAACGGTAGTCCAGCCAGTGCATGGTCAGACCAATGCGTCAGATCAAAAAAGTATGTGTCATATAGGACCTGTAAATTAGGCCTGGGAACAATTAACTCTGTTGCAATGATAAAAAGTTGTTGCAATGAGTAGGAAAGTTTGTTTTTATTCTGTTTTCAGTGCAACTCAAGAGGCTTGGCCTTGTGTGTTCAAGGTTACATGCTGAAAAGGCTGTGCTTTGACCGAGAGTACACGTCCAGTCTCTTTAGTGTCAGGTAAGTGTATGAAGAACAGGAATGAATTGTTCGTATGATTTGGTCGGGCATTCATAGTTCTTATATGAGACTCGCATGTGTCAGCTGAATTATAACTTGGATATAATACTTTGTGAATGTGAAAGTCAGCTAGCTTGATTTATTTTTCATTGAATTGTTAAGTTAAGACAAGACGGGTGGATGAGACGCTGGCCTCTCAAGCTGAAGGTTGAGGGTTTGAATCCCGACTGCGCCTGGTGGGTTAAGGGTGGAAATTTGTTTGATATCTCCCAGGTGCCTATAACCTTGCCATAACACGTAGCCCGTATGCCAGACGAAAGACTGCCCAAAAGACTGTTCTATGGCGAGCTGAAACAGGGCCAGCGGTCCCACGGAGGACAGAAGAAACGCTTCAAAGACACACTCAAAGCCTCACTGAAAGCGTTTTCCATCAACCCTGACACGAGGGAGAAATCTGCACTGGATCGTGCCACCTGGCGCTCCTCCATCCACAAAGGCGCCAAGATGTGCGAGGCCAGCAGAACCACCGCCGCTGAATTGATGAGACAGACCCGAAAAGCCCGTGCCATCAATCCTCCTGGAGACGTCCCACTCGTCCCTTGTCCCTTTTGTGTCCGAACCTTCCGTGCCAGGATCGGCCTTGTCAGCCATCTACGCACACACAGAAATAGCCAGCCCCAGCAACCCCCGGATGACTAGAGTGGTCCTCGTCGAATCGACAGACGAACAACACACACACATAACCTTGCCATACCTTTAAGCCTTTACCTAATACCATACACCCTACCATACCTTACCTTACCTTGTTATATTTGTTCCCCCACAGTTCACTTCGACCTAACAGCTTTGAGCGACGGAAGGCGTTGATTGATGGAGTCTGTGAGATGCTGTGGCAGGCTGGAGAGAAGCGGCGCTGCTGCGTTGTTCTGCTAGAGGACGATGCGTCGTTCGGCCCTGACTATCGCTACCGCTTTGACAACATCACAGAAAGGGTAAGGATAAAGGCGGTTCTTAATTGAGCCCAAAGTCGACTTCACGAAGTCTTTTTACCCAAAACTCAGTGCTGAAAGCTTCTCGCGGTCAGCTTCACGAGGTATACGTACTTTGCGTAGTCGACTTCGCCCAGTTAAGGACAAGCTTTATGATTAAAAGTATTATCATTTTAGTCTTTTGAGGTTGCCCTCATGGAAATTCAGATTGCCTTCACACTAGGGAAATTAACCGCTAACCAATTTTGTTCTTTTTTTCCCCGCATGTGTGTGTTTGTGTTTTCAATCCCTGAGACTATTTGCTGTCATGTCTGCTGTTGGCTGATGATTTCTCCCTGTTCACCTTATAGAATTGGATGAAAAATTATGCTGGAGATTTTACTATGCTTGTCTCCTCTTGTGACTAATTCTGACTTTGCCACTGCTGTGGGTGCTCTCTTCTTTGCATCGTCAGAGTCTTGATGATGAATAATGGATGTGTTTTGCATTATATAAGAATGCCAATCTTCTCAGAACATTGAGGCCAGGCTCTTTTACGGGCGAGTGTGTTATCGGCGAGAGAACGCACTCCGTTTATATGTGCTGAAAATCAGACAAATAACCTTTGTTCTATGTTTTTGGTTATTTATTCATCATCTGAATGTTGCAGCAGTATGGAGATCCCTTGGGAAGAAGTTAGTGTCCATTATAAGCGAGTATTAGACCACCATGCATGGCCCAAGAGGAGATAATTGTAGCAAACTCTCCCGTGGTTTTAGGCGTGTGTATGTGTGTGCAGTATAGATGACGTGTTGACTCTACATCTTGAACACGCGGCCAGTACAACTGGCCTTGACACGGAACGATTCAAGGGGGGCAATCTCAAGTCATCCGAAAGAGGGAAATCCAAACGCAATCCGCCTTGTTCGATTTTATGGGCTTGGACGATAGAGAAAAATAAGAAAAGCAAAAGCTGGAGTCCAGTCTGGACGAAACTGCTATCAAGAACGCAGAATTGATTTTTTCTGAGGTTTTTTTAGCCGTAAGCGCCATGTTTATCGGAGCAGGAAACTCTTCCAGAGTGAGGCCCCTTTGTTGGTTTGACTGCGGTGAACAGCAGTTATGAGAAATTCGAAATGAGAAATGGCGCTTATGGCTAAAAAAAAAACTCACAAAAAATCAATTCTGCGTTCTTGATAGCAGTTTCGTCCAGACTGGACTCCAGCTTTTGCTTTTCTTATTTTTCTCTATCGTCCAAGCCCATAAAATCGAACAAGGCGGATTGCGTTTGGATTTCCCTCTTTCAGATGACTTGAGATTGCCCCCCTTGAATCGTTCCGTGTCAAGGCCAGTTGTACTGGCCGCGTGTTCAAGATGTTGACTCTAGTACTAAAAGCTATCGTGTGAATGGGATTAATACCAATGCAGAAAAAGATCGTTTGTGATGTCAGATGAGGGTTTTTGTTTTTTTACCTGTGATGCAATATTAACAACTAGAATTTCTTTTAACTGAATCATATTGAATGTTAATAACACCAATAACTTTTAAACAATTGTTTCATCCTTACATTTGCATCATCTTCTCATTTTCAGCTTTCAAAACTAAATGAGTTCAGGTAAAATTTGCACTGTTCTGATGAGCACAGATTGTATTTCTCTCAAACATGCACGTACTTCATGATCATATTTGTGGAGCACAAACATCAGTCTCAATCTTGAGAAGTTGCGCTTTGAGATTTTCTCCAGTTTAATGTGTACTTTTTCAGACACAAAATTTGATTAAATTACATATTATTACCCAACTCACATATAGCAATTAACTCTAGTTCAGTGCTGGTAACGCTGTACGCGTCCCCTTGGTAACAAGGGAGACCACCCTAAAAAAGAGTGATCCATCCCATAATATCAGACCGATGTCCGGTCCAACATCCGTATGCGTGCGCATACGCCGCCATTTGTATCATTTTCTCTCTCAGCGGTTCAACTGGGAAGGACGCTCCTGATGTACGCTCCTGCTGTTTGCAGTTTTTCGCCTTAGTCTTTGGCTTTGGCATCTCCCCTTGGTCGTCGCCTATCTGTTCACCTTTACCTAGCTGTGTGGTGAGATCTTTCCGTTTTGTTATAACTTTAGCGACGTTTTCGTCGCTCGTTTTGTACTTGTGAAATTTTTCTGAAATTGTTTTTCTTTGAAATTTTTCGTGAGTTATTTTTGCTATGGCGGAGGCTGCGCTTGTTGATAGCGTGAAAAGGAAGCCGAGTTCGAGGCAGGTGCCTGACGATTCGCCTCCTAAACGTAGCTCGAGGAGAGAGAAGGGCGCAGGAAAATCCGCGTCTGTTTCTTCTGATTCAACTTCTGTTAAATCTCCCGTGTTAGCAGACGTCAGTTTAACTTCCGGTCAGGCTTGTTTACGTTCTGGCAAGAGTGGTGTTTCGGGCAAAGCTTCTTCTTCTTCTGCTTCTGCTTCTGCTTCAACTTCAGATGGCTGCCCTGGGTTAGCGCCAACTGAAGTTGCGTCTTTATTGTTGACTTTGAGCGCTCAAGTTTCGACACTTGCGTCGGAATTATCTTCCACTAGGGAGGAATTACGAGCGCTTCCGTCTGGTGTTTCTGATGTTCTCTCCTTAGCACAGGTACGGCAGTCTCCTGCAGTTCCGGCTTCGACTTCCGCTAAGCCTTCGGCGACTGTGACTCGGGCGGATGTCCATGCTTCGCAGGATGGGGGTACCAAGTTGGTGTCTCTCCTGAATGTGACACCAGTACAAGGTATGTCTACACCGCTTGCCGGTGTGCGAGCTCAGGGGGCTCTCTCGTGCGTTGGAGGCCGTGAGAGTTCTTATGAGCAGCGAAAGGACGAGCGCCCCCGTACGTCTCTTTATGAGAATATCGGGGACCGTTTTAGTCCTCTTCCGCCCAGGGGGCAGGAAGTGGTCGGTTCTGCCGACGATAAACTGTCTGATGTTCTGCCTCCTGGCTCCGAGCTTGATCTCGAGTCGGAGGGTAGGGCGGAAGACGGGGATGCCTCAGTGGTAGAGGATTCCCAACTGAATTTGCCCGTGAAGCTGTCAGCCGCAGTGGCGCTGGCGGCGGAAACGGCGTTCAGATACTTTCCGGAAGGGGTGGTGAAGGACAAGGCTCAGCTTCACCCACCTCGGTCTGCTTTTGACGATTTCCGGAGTGCACAGGAGCAACGGCCTCGCTTCCGCTTCCGGGAATCGTCAACTATCGCCTATGAAATGGCGAACGTCTTGTGTGGGAAACGCAAACCGGCGGTGCCGTTGTTAGTTCAGCACGGCGATGCTCCGGAAGACGTTGTCTCTTGGCTGGCTCAACCTGGGGCTCGAGCAGCTTCCGGTGTTCCGAAGTTCAAGCTCAACCCTTATCCTGTGAGCCTGATTGACACTTTTGCTCTGCCGTCAGGGGCACTTCCGGTGACGCCGGAACTTGCTGCTTTGAGAGAAGATGGGTACAATAGGGATAGAGTTGTCCCATGTACTGACGGTTCTCTCTCAGCCTTGGAGGAAGTCGGAAGGTCTTTGCTGGAGCTCACGTCCTTGTCGGAGTCTCTGCAAAGGTCTTTGTCGAGATCGATTGCCACATCTCTTGATCCTTTTGAATTTCGGTTCGATGCGTCGCCAACAGATGTTTCGACACTACTGGCTACTCTGGGCAAGGTGACTAGAGAACAGGTTGCCTTGTCTGCCCGGCTGTATACTCACGCAGTGCTTTCAAGGAGATCAGCCTTCTTGACGGGGTCCAGATTTCGGGACACCGCGACTGTGGAGAGGCTGAAGGTCTCCCCTTTTGCTGAGGGGTCTCTCTTAGGGCAGGCGTCTTTCGATGCACTCCAGAAAGAGACGCAGGACGCGCGGGATGTAGCGATCGCGCGTCTGGCTTCACAGGGCTTCCAGAAGCCTCAGGGCAAGTCTCAGTCTCAGGCGTTTTCTTCCGCTAAGCCTCAGACGTCTTCGTCAGGTGGTGGGAAGGCCCAGAAGCAGTCATTCTCCTCCAGGGGTAGGGGGCGTGGAGCTCCATACCCTAAGAGGGGTCAGTCTTTCGGGGGTTCCAGGGGGTCGGGGCGTAAGCCTCACCCCCAATGAAACTTCCCCGAACAACACATCCCTGTGGCCCCCGCGCTGGTTGTAGCGGGCGGCCCGTCCAGGGCCCTTTCTTCCTGGCTGCAACTGGTGGCCAGCAAGTGGGTCACGGGGATAGTGTGTTCGGGGTTCCGGCTTCTCTGGTCAGGGCAGAAGGCTCCCCTGGTCAGGATAATCCCGCCCTGCAGGGCGCCAAAGGATTTGGTGGCACGGAACGCGGTCCAGGAGGAGGTCTCGGCTCTGCTGCTCAAGGGAGCTATAGAGGAGGTCTTGGACGCGCGGTCCCCGGGGTTTTACGGCAGACTTTTCGTAGTGCCGAAAGCCTCGGGGGCGTGGAGGCCGGTGTTAGATCTTTCTCCTTTGAACAAGTTTCTGAGAGTAATCAAGTTTACCATGGAAACTCCAACTTCGGTTCGGGAGGCCTTACGGCCGGGAGATTGGGCAACGTCGATCGATCTTACAGACGCTTACTTTCACGTCCTCATACATGTCGCGGACAGGAAGTGGCTTCGCTTCCCTTGGGGCGGCAAAGCTTACCAGTTCAGGGCTCTGCCGTTCGGCCTGTCTTTAGCTCCGTGGATTTTCACGATTGTGGTCAGGCAGCTTTGCGCTCTTGTGAGACAGGAAGGCATCCGTCTCAGAGCATACCTGGACGATTGGTTAATCCTTCACCAGAACAGGGGGCTTTGCGAGGCTCATACGCACAGGGTGCTGAGCCGGGCGGCACAGCTGGGTTTCTCTGTCAACCTGACAAAATCCGAGTTGGAACCATCCCAGACGTTTACTTACCTGGGCATGGAATTCGACACACTTCGGTGGTCTGTCCGTCCGTCTCAAAGGCGGATCGACAAGCTTCAGGGTCTGATTCGGTCTCTCTACGGAGAGAATCACGCCAGTGCAAGGGTTCTGACTTCGGTTCTGGGTCAGATGGAATCCATGGCTTCCCTCATTCCGTTGGGCAGGGTTCACAAAAGGCCTTTTCAGGCCTCCCTGCAGTCAAGGTGGGATCAGACATCCCAGGACTGGAGTGTTCCGATCGCTCTGGGAACTTGGTTTCAGCAGACCACAGGTGTTTGGCTTCTTCCGGATTTGTTCCGGGGTGTTCCCATTGTTCGTCCACCGCCGGAGAGAGAGTTGTTTACGGACGCATCTCTGACGGGGTGGGGTGCTCATCTGGACGAGCACATGGTTTCGGGAGTTTGGGATTGCTCTCAGGCCTCCCTACATATCAATGTACTGGAGTTGGAGGCCGTTTCCCTGGCGCTTCTAGCGTTCAAGCCTTTCCTGGAGGGCAGTCATGTACGTCTTCACACCGACAACATGTCTGTGGCGTCGTATGTGAACAAGCAGGGGGGGACTCGGTCTCACAGTCTTTCCGACATTGCATGTCGCATTCTCAAGTGGTGTCACGCCCAGCACATTCTGTTGTCAGCAGTGTACTTGAAGGGCAGTCTGAACGTCCTTGCAGACACTTTGAACAGAGGGGACAGGATTGTTCATTCAGAGTGGACTCTCACACACCAGTCTTTGCAGCGGCTTTGGTCGCAGATCGACAAGCCCAAGATAGATCTCTTTGCGACGAGGTTTTCGGCGAGACTTCCTCTCTTTGTGTCCCCCTTCCCGGATCCTCTGGCCTGGAAGGTGAATGCTCTGGAAGTGGATTGGTCAGATCTTCCGGCGTATGCTTTCCCTCCGTTCTGCCTCTTAGGCAAAGTCCTCAGGAAAGTGGACTTAGAGAAACCAGCGCTGGTTCTGGTCGCCCCTCTGTGGCCAAGCCAGCACTGGTTTCCCGACCTACTGCGTCTAGCAGTTCGGCCCCCGATCCCTCTCGCCCTGAAAAGAGGAGATCTCGTGCAGCCTCGGTCAGGCGTTCAGCACGAGAACCCACAGATCCTGGCCCTTCACGCGTGGATTCTGTCCGAAGCGCTTTGCGTAGGGCAGGGGCCTCTTCCCCTACTCTGAGATTCGTTGGACATGCACATAGAAAATCGACGTCTTCGGTTTACTCATCGCACTGGGCCTCTTGGTCTAGGTGGTGCGCGCTTAACGGGGTTAAACCTCTTTCACCTAGGTCTATTCATGTAGCCATCTGTCGTGGTTGGCTGATCAGGGGGCTTCTCCCTCTTCTATTAGGGTCCGGAGGTCGGCGATCTCTTCGACCCTCGCGCAATTAGGCCACAAAATTTCGCTCGGAGGGGTTATCGCTAGTGTTATTAAGGGGGCTGCCCTTTTAGCAGCTCGTTCGAAATCGCTTCTCCCTGCATGGGATTTGTTCCTGGTCTTACGTTTCTTAGCCTCGGAAGAGTTCGAGCCTCTTTTGTCAGCCAGTTTGGCCGATTTGACGCGTAAGACTGTGTTTTTAACGCTTCTCTCTACTTCGAGGAGAGGTAGTGAGGTGCACTCTTTGTCGGGTTTAGACAAGGATATTGCGTTCGAGAAGGATGGTTCCATTTCTCTCAAATTTGTTCCCGGCTTTCTCGCGAAAAACCAGAAACCTGGCCAGCTTTCTCCAATCTTGCGCATCCCACCCTTGAGCAAGATTTTGGCTCCTGGAGATCCCGATATTGCAAATTGTCCTGTGAGAGCTCTCCGATGTTATCTGTCTCGAACTCGGCCTGTTAGGTCAGAAAGTCAAAAGCTTCTTTTCATATCTTTAAACACGGCTAGGTGTAAGGATATAGCTAAGGTGACTCTGGCCAAATGGATCTCCACTCTGATCAAACGAGCATATGCCTGGTGGCAAGTGCAGTCGGGTGATATTAGGGCAGTGTTGCCTCTCACCGCGGCTAGAACCCATGAGGCGAGAGCCTGGGCATCCTCTGTGGCAGTTCTTCGGTCCGGCAAGCTAGCCGAGGTACTGGAAGCTGCGTACTGGCGCTCTGAGGACATCTTCGTCAATTATTACCTCAGAGACGTCGCTTCTGTAAGACAGGATGGAAGCTCCGCGCTGCCTGCCATGGTAGCGGCGGGACAAGTCCTGCATGCCTAGTTTTTGGTAAGTACCCACCACCTATAGTAGCAATCTGCTATATGTGAGTTGGGTAATAATATGTAATTTAATCCAAAATTTTAATAATAAATTTTCATTTAATTAATATACTTACCCAACTCACATCGTTTAAACCCTCCCGCCTCCCCGCTGTGGTGGTATTGGGTTCTAAAAAAGTAGTGAGTTGGGCTTCGTTCGAATGATACAAATGGCGGCGTATGCGCACGCATACGGATGTTGGACCGGACATCGGTCTGATATTATGGGATGGATCACTCTTTTTTAGGGTGGTCTCCCTTGTTACCAAGGGGACGCGTACAGCGTTACCAGCACTGAACTAGAGTTAATTGCTATATGTGAGTTGGGTAAGTATATTAATTAAATGAAAATTTATTATTAAAATTTTGGATTTAGTGGCTGGAGTGGGGTTGGATTTGTCAGGTTGCAAAAGACGGTTGAGCTGCTAATTTATTCCAGACCTGTCAACCCATACGGTTTTGCAGTATTTTGTACAGGATTTATTGAAATTTCGGTGCATACGGCGTACGATGCCTATAGCAGTACGGGCAAACCAATTTGTACGGAAAAATTCAAAACTCGAAGAAAGATCTGAAGCCGATCAATCAGATTCGTTTCTGTTTTGCATGCATGAAATGACCTCACAGTGACTGTGCCCCGATCTCTGAGCTAACTGTGCCAAAGAAAAATTATAGCTTCTTTTTTTTTTTAGTGCTGGTAAATTAATACATCTACCGTGAACGCTATTTCTATGGTAAGAGTTTTGGCATTAGCAGTAGAACACAAAAGATGATGTTCGAAAATACATGTAACTGACTAACTCTATCAGGCTTATTATTGGTTATTGAAGAGTGATTGTAACTCTTGCTTTGAATGAGTCAAAACTTTTCCTTGTGATATATTATAGTCCAGTCACTAGCGAGCGGTGTCTAAAGCATGTGGACAAGGAGTATGTGTAGAAATCTTGCCTCACTAAAAGCAAGAGTATTCGTGACTCTTTCACAACCCATATATATATATCAAAGCAAGAGTTACAATCACTCTTCAATAACCAATAATAAGCCTGATAGAGTTAGTCAGTTACATGTATTTTCGAACATCATCTTTTGTGTTCTACTGCTAATGCCAAAACTCTTACCATAGAAATAGCGTTCACGGTAGATGTATTAATTTACCAGCACTAAAAAAAAAAAGAAGCTATAATTTTTCTTTGGCACAGTTAGCTCAGAGATCGGGGCACAGTCACTGTGAGGTCATTTCATGCATGTAATGAATTTTTATGGATTGTTTTAGTCTAGGAAAGTGGTTTTGCATTCATGTATGCAGATTTCTTTACATATGCAGGGCAGTTCATGCAGGTTTATAATTTGTGCTGTGTATGTACAATGTCATATATGCTGAGGCTTTTATTGTTCAAGCGTTATTGTTTAAGTGTTGCTTGACACTCTCTCCATACTGCTTTAAATGCATGGTTTTTAATTTGAGTAACAGTTCTTCACTTTGTCACCTTTTCCTCTCATTACATTTAGTCAAGTTTTGACTAAAATGTTTTAACATAGAGGGGGAATCGAGACGAGGGCCGTGGTGTGTGTGTGTGTGTGTCTGTGTGTGTCTGTGCGTGTGTCTGTGCGTGTGTGTGTGTAGAGCGATATGATCTGACCAAACTACTGGACCGATCTTTATGAAATTTTACATGAGAGTTCCTGGGAATGATATCCCCGGACGTTTTTTTTCTCTTTTTCGATAAATACTTTTGATGACGTCATATCCGGCTTTTTGTAAAAATTTTGGCCAAACAATCTTTGATGAAGGCCGGACTTCGGTATTGGATTTCAGCTTGGTGGCTTAAAAATTAATTAATGACTTTGGTCATTAAAAATCTGAAAATTGTAAAAAAAAAAATTTTTATAAAACGATCCAAATTTACGTTCATCTTATTCTTCATTATTTTCTGATTCCAAAAACATATAAATATGTTATATTTGGATTAAAAACAAGCTCTGAAAATTAAAAATATAAAAATTATGATCAAAATTAAATTTTCAAAATCAATTTAAAAACACTTTCATCTTATTCCTTGTCGATTCCTGATTCCAAAAACATATAGATATGATATGTTTGGATTAAAAACACGCTCAGAAAGTTAAAACGAAGAGAGGTACAGAAAAGCGTGCTATCCTTCTCAGCGCAACTTCTACCCCGCTCTTCGTGTCTATTTCACTGCCTTTGCCACGAACGGTGGACTGACGATGCTACGAGTATACGGTCTTGCTGAAAAATTGCATTGCGTTCAGTTTGATTCTGTGAGTTTGACAGCTTGACTAAATGTTGTATTTTTGCCTTACGCGACTTGTTTTTTCTCTTGCAGTTCTATGTGGAAAATGTCACAGTGGAACCCCCCTTTAAAACCTCCACAAATCTGAGAAAATCTGAGGTCTTAAAAAGGGGGAAGTCTTAAAATAGGGGTAAATTTACAGAGGTTATGAACAGAAAATCTTAGAAAACAGCCTAGGATCTCTAAAGGGAGGGAGTCTTACATTGGGGGGGACTCTCAAAAGAGGGGTTCCACTGTAAAATGTATTCGATTTGCATCTTATCATCTTTCAGCCATTGTTTTAAAACTTCTCTCCTTTCTTCTTATCAATCATGTCTCACTTTTCAAAAGTGTATTCAGAATAATATGTGTTCCGTGTTTTATTTCTCGCAGTAGCACGTTCAGCATAACAAGCAGTAAAGTGAGGCATTGAAATTATCGATATCTGAGTGTGTAAGTTTGCATTTTAGAGGGACCACCATGGATTATAAGACTGACTTACGGTCTTAGTACAGCCTGTTTTGTTTTTATTTTTGGCAGCTTCATCTGTTTGAATTCAAGAAATTTGAAGATGTCCAGTTCTTTGTCAAAAGGAATTTGGAAAGGGTAAGTCAAAAAGAAACATGCCAGAAAAGCTAAAGAGTACGGACATTTTGAGAGAGAAACAAACGAATTTGTTCATATGCATTAAATTTGTTTTGTGAAATTAAAAAAAACCCACAAAGCATAACAATGATGGCATACAGAGAGAGAGAGAGAGAGAGAGAGAGAGAGAGAGAGAGAGAGAGAGAGAGAGAGAGAGAGACAGAGAGACAGAGAGACAGAGAGAGAGAGAGAGAGAGAGTGTGTGTGTGTGTAAGTGTACACAATTAAATTAAGGGCATTACAAGTATTTGCTCACAGCATGATGCTTATACTTAATTGGCTTTGTGCATTGCTTATGTGTTTGTGTCATTCTCATTTAGGTTTTAGTTTGTGTGTGCATGAATGTATTTGTTAGTGGTCACATAGAAGTGTTTTTTTAGCATGTGAATGGTTGTTCAGTTTCAGGCAGAAAATGGGTGTGGCTTGATTCAAATTCTCTACAGTCTTGTTTTGTCAAGGACTGTACAAAAGTAAGTCACTTTTTGTCTAAAGCATCGCATTTTTATAGCTCTACGTTTGTCTTTTTCTTTCTCTCAGCTCTTATTTGAACTACATGATTTGCAATGCTCTGATTGTCATTAACTTCTTGATTTGTTTGGAGAGAATGTTCATGTGTGTGTGTATGTGTGTTGTGTCGTGTGTGTGTGTGTGTTGAGTTGTGTTGTGTGCATGTGACTGTTGTGTTGTGGTGTGTGTGTGTGTGTGTGCGTGTGTGTGTGATGTCTGTCTGTCTATCTGTGTGATGTCTGTCTGTCTCACAATCTGTCTGTCTGTCTGTCTGTTTTTCTGTCAATCTGTCCATCAATTGGTTTGTTTATCTGTGCAGTGCTCTCAAGTAAATTAATTGTACTCATAATATGTACTATTATTAGTTCTCGATACTTACATCTTGTGAAATACTGTTGGCATTTTGATGTTTTCGCGCATTGCTGCAATTCTTAGAATACATTTTCGGAGATAATTATACCAACTTTGTTTTAGACCTGGATTAAACGACATTGATAAATTCTGTCCACAGAATACGTGAAGACATGGGCATAGGGGAGGATAGCAAGGCTAAGCTTCTGACTGACGTGGAAGACCTGACCATTTCACTGCTCAACTTGACCATCACTGGACGTGCCGTCAGCCATTTACACAACGGTGACCTCCTCTATGACCTCAAGGGAAGTTTACTGGTAAGAGTTTTAGTGTGACGGGGTGACGCAGTAGTCCCCCTTTCACAGCAGCTGCTCTGCATTGGTGGAGTTGTCTCCCTGCCTTGAGCATGAGCTCTACGTTTCTGGTAGGTCTGTAAACAGAATACCGGCGAGATGTGGAGAGCTGTTTGTGATGTCTAGGATCTGGCTGCTAGCCTATTGTCATTCGTAGTATCCTCTTGGGAACCTTTGCATTCACATAGCAGTTTTTATAGGGCTATTTATTGAGCCCAAACTCAGCCAAACAATGTTTGCCTGGCTTTCCTTCATAGGTGCTGCCCTATATGCCAACCGGCATAATGGGCAGTAAGTAAGTAAGTAAGCCTTAATAGGTAATTCGAGTGGCTGATCGTGCACATGTATTAACATTAGTTACACTTTTTCTTTTTTCTTTTAAAGCCGTTTATATTTGTACTGCACAGGGACAAGGTTGATTTATCCCATGACCTGCCTCTTTGTCTCTGTTAGCTGAGGAGGTGATTATTCTGGATAATCCATCACAACCATATGGATTATCTATCACAACCGAGTCTCGATCTCACCTGTCATTGGTCATTGTCTTTGATCTCAGAGTACAATTGAATAATTTATAGAGGTCATCGGCATATTTATCGTTAACTCGGAGACTTCACTTTCTTTAGCAAAACGATTGAAATATTCTGCGGTATAAAAGTCGAACTCACATTTAGCTGCCCCCCGCGGGTTAGGGGGAAGAATTTACCTGATGCTCCCCAGCATGTGGTAAGAGGCGACTAACGGATTCTGTTTCTCCTTTTACCCTTGTTAACACTATTGTGACTAGCATTGCCACGGCGTTAACGTCCTGCCTGCCCAAGCTTGCCACCAAGAAACTTCCCAAAAAACAGTAACTGAAAAGAAATCTGTCTAGCAAGCTTGAATTAAGTCCAATCACCACCAAATTTTGTGTACTAATTAAAAAATGGATGCCCAGTTCAGTCGTGCTATTTATAAGTTTGTCACGCGATTTGTTTTAGCAAAGGGGGGGTGAAAGGGGGATAATTTGTGTTTTTTAACGTTTTTTTGTGTGTGTTTTCTTTTCCACTGCTTTTTTAAAAGTTATTTTTTAACAGAAAGTATTATAAATAATTTTATAACCAAACAAGGTGTAAAACCTATGAATTAGCTGAAATATTGTTAAAATTCTACACAGAAATAAGGAGACAGTACAAAGAAAAAAACAAGCAAATCCCGCATTCACTCACAGCATCCTGACTCAAATGAAACAAAATTGTGACACTCACCAAATGATGTCTAGGTAATCCATATTGAATATAAGTCACATTTTCACAACAAAGTCCCAACTGTACACCTATGAACATTTCCAAAAGGATTAGGCTCCAGCCATCCATTGTTATCAGTGCTGCCACGCCCCCCTTGCAACTACACATTCGAAGATTCATGCAGTACCACCCTAACACGTGTAGTTGGCCGACTCATACTAGCAGCAACAACGGGACTGTTTCTTCCTCAATATCACTGCTATTATCGCTTTCTTGAGGCGAAAACAACACGTCGGAATCATGATCTACAGGGTCCTCAAGATCCAACATCCGGAGAATCTCCTCCCGTGACAAGGCTCGCCTTCGATTCATTTTTTTCTCTCGAAAAAAACCGCTCAAACCAGGCTAATTTTACATATGGCGGAAGGGCACACCAAGTGTGTCAAGGGAAACAACTCAATTTACTGCAAGCTTCAAAAACCGGGAAGCAATCACGAGTCGTGTACCTTGTATACATGTCTAATACTAAAATAGTCACTTCCCGTCCGTGGGCGTTGCAGCGCTATTACTAATATAGTCACCTCCCGTCGCGAAAGTGTTAAGTGTTTCTTGTATAGAATATAGTCAATGTTTGTACAGATTTTAGTCAAGCAGTATGTAAGAAATGTTAAGTCCTTTGTACTGGAAACTTGCATTCTCCCAGTAAGGTCATATATTGTACTACATTGCAAGCCCCTGGAGCAATTTTTTTCAGTGCTTTTGTGAACAAGAAACAATTAACAAGTGGCTCTATCCCATCTCCCCCCTTGCGATATAACCTTCGTGGTTGAAAACGACGTTAAACACCAAATAAAGAAAGAAAGACTCACGTTCAGCTAACGATCTACATACATTTTAACATTGAAGAAATAAAGAAAACAACAAAGAATACACATAATCTACTGGGGTGAAAAGTGCTGAGTGAAGATTATGAGTTGGCCGAAGCGGGTGAGAGAGAGAAAGAGAGCGATCGAGACAGACAGTGATTCAAGGCGCACAACTCTGGTACTCTTCATCGGCAACCGCTTAGATCAATCCCGACAACAAAATCCTGATTCAAAATCCTGAGCGACAAAATAAGAATTAAACTAAAACAGTATATGCTCACAGTTTTGTTCATTTGCTATCGCTTTTAGAGCATTGATTGATTCAACAGAACAAGGCTGTCCCATCTGCCGTCTGCTGCAGATCTGTCTACAGAATTACAGGCTAAGCTTACTGATCAAGTTGACCAGCAACATGGAAATTGACACTTACAAAGTTGGAGATATGGTTAAAATAAAAGGTGGCGAAGAAGGTCGGATCTTGCGTGTGCTATTTTTCAATTTTAAAGTAAACAACGGTGTCTAGGTTCAGGTCATGCAGGCAGATAGATTTACAAGTTTTGACCTACAATGAATAGACAGCAGAACAAAACTAAGCTAAATTACCGCAGTACAGTACAGATAACTTTCTGGCCTAAGACTGAAAGCCTGAAGTAAGGCTCACCTAAATGACGATTGAAGAAGTAAGTAATCCAAATTTGAACACTGAAGCACAACAGCTCGAATAAGCACAAATTCAGCAATCATCCTCATCGCTTGTAAAATCACACACTCGCAGTCTTTTTGGCAAATGCCGCCTCTGACAACCGACTTGGGTCACCGACTGAAACCGGCCGGTAACTGCACAGTTTTGAATGCATTGAACTGCGCAATCTCTGTAATTCGTTTTCTTAAGCAGTACGTATTGATGACTAAATACAAAAGCAGACGTTTTATGGCCCGTTTACCAAAAAGACAAAAGGGGACTCGTTTCTCGTTTCGCTCATGAATTTGATGTCACGATTTGCGGTCGCTGAAGGTTTGGCCAGCAGAAAACAGGCACTCGCAGAGTTTGTGTCAAAAAGTGGTGTTTTTTGACTCACATGCAAAGCAAAAGTGAGTCTATGTACTAACCCGAGTCGTCCGTCCGTCCGTCCGGAAAACTTTAACGTTGGATATTTCTTGGACACTATTCAGTCTATCAGTACCAAATTTGGCAAGATGGTGTATGATGACAAGGCCCCAAAAAACATACATAGCATCTTGACCTTGCTTCAAGGTCAAGGTCGCAGGGGCCATAAATGTTGTCTAAAAAACAGCTATTTTTCACATTTTTCACATTTTCTCTGAAGTTTTTGAGATTCAATACCTCACCTATATATGATATATAGGGCAAAGTGAGCCCCATCTTTTGATACCAGTTTGGTTTACCTTGCTTCAAGGTCAAGGTCACAGGAGCTCTTCAAAGTTGGATTGTATACATATTTTGAAGTGACCTTGACCCTGAACTATGGAAGATAACTGTTTCAAACTTAAAAATTATGTGGGGCACATGTTATGCTTTCATCATGAGACACATTTGGTCACATATGATCAAGGTCAAGGTCACTTTGACCCTTATGAAATGTGACCAAAATAAGGTAGTGAACCACTAAAAGTGACCATATCTCATGGTAGAAAGAGCCAATAAGCACCATTGTTCTTCCTATGTCTTGAATTAACAGCTTTGTGTTGGATGACCTTGGATGAACTTGACCTTGGGTCAAGGTCACATGTATTTTGGTAGGAAAAATGTGTAAAGCAGTTCTTAGTGTACGATTCTTTGCTAGGTTTAGTTAAAGGTCAAGGTCAAGCATGTGAGTCGTATGGGCTTTGCCCTTCTTGTTTAATGAAAACGTCGGAGTAATGGGATAAAAAGCTTACACACCTCATCCTAAATATCGTGCATATATTCCCTCGAGTAGATTTCCAGGTATTACCTCGCCAGAGGCTCGGTAATACCTGAAAATCGACCCTAGGGAAAATATGCACGATATTTAGAACTCGGAGTGTGTAACCTATATAGAATCGAGTGCAATGTACACATTACTTGTGTTATTCATGCCCACTGATTTATGTTCTCTTAAATTGCTGAAAAGTTCAGGTCACAGTGAGTAGATTAAATATATGACGTACACTCTGATGTCAATATTTTGTGTGTTTTTTAGCCAAAGCATGCATCCGTAACTTGTATTGGCAACCACACATCTTCAAGATTTTATTGCTCAGAATAATTGCACCAAGTTATTTGATATGAGAGATTTGATAATTATGGTAATGGTTTCACACCCCGACCATGCTGACTCAGGGGTAAATGAAGGTTTGCAGCGGGAGCTCAGACACGTTGTTGCCAGCTAACATGGGCCAGCTTTTGGAGGGATTCAATTTCATGATTAAGCAGTTTCCCCCCAAAGGAGGGGTTGAATTTCATGATAAAGCAGTTACCCCCCTAACCATGCTTATCTTCCGCCAATCCGTGCCCATATCATGCCATATATATCTTTTTATCAGTCTAGTAAAAATGAACTTGACTGATCATAAGCCTTGTGTTTTTATTGATTATCCCCCCTTAGTATGAGGGGGGATATTTGTGTTGCATGGTTGTTGGTATTGTCATAAACCCAACTAGCTGTTTGTTTCAAATCTTTTTTTGCCATTTTCTCCACAGCCTGTGCCATCCAAGGGAGTGAAAGAGCGGGCGAACGTGGGCTTCCTGTTCTGGGACAAGGGGGAGGACCCTGACCGCAGGACTGAGGTAATTTGCAGACATTGCTGTCACTTTTGGCAGTTTTTACATTTAGTCAAGTTTTGACTAAATGTTTTAACATAGAGGGGGAATCGAGACGAGGGTCATGGTGTGTGTGTGTGTCTGTCTGTGTGTGTGTGTAGAGCGATTCAGAGTAAACCACTGGACCGATCTTTATGAAATTTTACATGAGAGTTCCTGGGTATGATATCCCGAAATCGTTTTAAAAACTATTTCATCTTATTCCTTGTTCGTTACTGATTCCAAAAACATATTGATTGATATGTTTGGATTAAAAACACACTCAGAAAGTTAAAACGAAGAGAGGTACAGTAAAGCGTGCTATGAAGCACAGCGCAACCGCTACCGCGCCAAACAGGCTCGTCACTTTCACTGCCTTTTGCACTAGCGGCGGACTACGTTCAGTTTCATTCTGTGAGTTCCACAGCTTGACTAAAATTTAGCGTAGTAATTTCGCCTTACGCGACTTGTTTTCTTTTCCAGGGACGTCGATGGCATCGCTGAAGACTGTGCGATCATTTGAACAGAATCTGGCTAGCTTTTGGGGGGGATGATTTGACATGGAATGAGAGCAAAGATTCCTTCCACTTGAACACTTACCAAAAGTTAACAGCCTGGCTGCCTTCTGTGCAGACACTGCATGGTGTCAGTTATGAAATGAATTAATTCACTAAAATTAAAGTTAGACCAATTCTGGATAAAAAGGAACTGATTAACCTTTGCCGTGCTTCCTGGGTTCACCTGTACCCAGAGACACACTAAAATCATTGTAACTCTGGAACCATTAAAGGTATCGTTTTGAAATTTTAAGTATCTCTCACACACCTAATTTGCTCTCTGTCTGCAAATTTTTAGTGTGTACATGACAAAACATCAGAATTAATTGATTATGATAATTTACATAAACACTACCGATGGCGCGGGTTCACACATACCCATACTTTTAAAGAGTAGTAGTGATTGTAACTATCCCTCTGCCGACGGCGCGGGTTCTGCTACACCCATAATTACCAAAGCGGCGGAACAGTGTCTGTCTGCCTGTTTGTCTCCAAGAGACTGTCTGTCTCTCTGTTTGTCTGTCCGTATCTCTCTGTCTGTATGTCTGTTGTCAGTTGCTCTGTCTGTCTGTCTATCCGTCTCTCTGACTGTCTGTCTATCTGACTGTCTGTCTCTCTCTGTCTCTCTCTCTGTCTGTCTCTCTCTCTGTCTCTCTCTCTGTCTCTCTCTCTCTGTCTCTCTCTCTTAGTCTCTCTCTCTGTCTCTCTCTCTTAGTCTCTCTCTCTGTCTCTCTTTCTTAGTCTCTCTCTCTCTCTCTCTTTCTTAGTCTCTCTCTCTCTCTTTCTTAGTCTCTCTCTCTCTTAGTCTCTCTCTCTCTCTTTCTTAGTCTCTCGCTCTCTCTCTTTCTTAGTCTCTCTCTCTCTCTTTCTTAGTCTCTCTCTCTCTCTTTTTTAGTCTCTCTCTCTTTCTTAGTCTCTCTCTCTCTCTCTCTCTCTTTCTTAGTCTCTCTCTCTCTCTCTCTTAGTCTCTCTCTCTTTCTTAGTCTCTCTTTCTCTCTTAGTCTCTCTCTCTCTTTCTTAGTCTCTCTCTCTCTTTTTTAGTCTCTCTCTCTTTCTTTCTTTGTCTCTCTCTCTTTCTTAGTCTCTCTCTCTCTCTCTTTCTTAGTCTCTCTCTCTCTAGCTCTTTCTTAGTCTCTCTCTCTCTCTCTTTCTTAGTCTCTCTCTCTCTTTCTTAGTCTCTCTCTCTCTTAGTCTCTCTCTCTTTCTTAGTTTCTCTCTCTCTCTTTCTTAGTCTCTCTCTCTCTCTCTTTCTTAGTCTCTCTCTCTCTCTTTCTTAGTCTCTCTCTCTTTCTTAGTCTCTCTCTCTCTTTCTTAGTCTCTCTCTCTTTCTTAGTCTCTCTCTCTCTCTCTTTCTTAGTCTCTCTCTCTCTTTCTTAGTCTCTCTCTTTCTCTCTCTCTCTCTCTCTTAGTCTCTCTCTCTCTCTTTCTTAGTCTCTCTCTCTCTCTCTTTTAGTCTCTCTCTCTTTCTTAGTCTCTCTTTCTCTCCCTTAGTCTCTCTCTCTCTCTTTCTTAGTCTCTCTCTCTCTCTTTCTTAGTCTCTCTCTCTCTTTTTTAGTCTCTCTCTCTCTCTTTCTTAGTCTCTCTCTCTCTCTCTCTCTTTCTTAGTCTCTCTCTCTCTCTCTTAGTCTCTCTCTCTCTCTTTCTTAGTCTCTCTCTCTCTCTCTTTCTTAGTCTCTCTCTCTTTCTTAGTCTCTCTTTCTCTCTCTTAGTCTCTCTCTCTCTCTCTTTCTTAGTCTCTCTCTCTCTTTTTTAGTCTCTCTCTCTTTCTTAGTCTCTCTCTTTCTTAGTCTCTCTCTCTCTTTCTTAGTCTCTCTCTCTCTTTCTTAGTCTCTCTCTCTCTTTCTTTGTCTCTCTCTCTCTCTTTCTTAGTCTCTCTCTCTTTCTTAGTCTCCCTCTCTCTCTTTCTTAGTCTCTCTCTCTCTCTTTCTTAGTCTCTCTCTCTCTCTCTTTCTTAGTCTCTCTCTCTCTTTCTTAGTCTCTCTCTCTCTCTTTATTTGTCTCTCTCTCTCTCTCTTTATTTGTCTCTCGCTCTCTCTTTCTTAGTCTCTCTCTCTCTCTTTCTTAGTATCTCTCTCTCTCTTTCTTAGTCTCTCTCTCTCTCTTTCTTAGTCTCTCTCTCTTTCTTAGTCTCTCTCTCTCTTTCTTAGTCTCTCTCTCTTTCTTAGTCTCTCTCTCTTTCTCTCTCTCTTTCTTAGTCTCTCTCTCTTTCTTAGTCTCTCTCTCTCTCTTTCTTAGTCTCCCTCTCTTTCTTTCTTAGTCTCTCTCTCTCTCTCTTTCTTAGTCTCTCACTCTCTTTCTTAGACTCTCTCTCTCTTTCTTAGTCTCTCTCTCTCTGTGTCTTAGTCTCTCTCTCTCTTTCTTAGTCTCTCTCTCTCTCTTTCTTAGTCTCTCTCTCTCTTTCTTAGTCTCTCTCTCTCTCTCTCTCTCTCTCTCTCTCTTTCTTAGTCTCTCAGTCTCTCTCAGTCTCTCCCTCCCCCTCTCCCTCCCCCTCTCCCTCCCCTGCAAGAGGTCGGTGAAGGGAGAAACTCGATGCAACCACTGAAGTAGCGCTGTGGGTTTCCCTGAACCCACCCCGTCGTTAGAGAAATAAACGATAAAAACCCTCTTTCAAATGTATGGGTTCAGACAAACCCGCATCGTCGTTAGAGGAATAAACGGTAAAAACCCTCTTTCAAATGTATGGGTTCAGACAAACCCGCATCGTCGGGAGTGTGTAGTCAAAAGCGGCATCCGGCAAAGGTTAACCTCTTGTTTGTTATGTGTTTAAGTTGGAGGATGTTTTTATGTAAATACAATAGCCTAGATGGACTGGGTGGCCGAGTGGTAACGTACTTGCGCTCGGAAGCGAGAGGTTGCGTGTTCAGGCCTGGGTCAGGCCGCAATTTTCTCCCCCCTTTCCTAACCTAGGTGGTGGGTTCAAGTGCTAGTCTTTCGGATGAGACGAAAAACCGAGGTCCCTTCGTGTACACTACATTGGGGTGTGCACGTTAAAGATCCCACGATTGACAAAAGGGTCTTTCCTGGCAAAATTGTATAGGCATAGATAAAAATGTCCACCAAATACCCGTGTGACTTGGAATAAAGTATAAAAAAAATTCCATCTCACACGGCATTAAGTCTCAAAGCTTGGAAACATGAATACACGCATGCAGGAAAAAAAAAATGGGTAGCGCCGTATACCGTATGGCAGCTCGCTTTCCCCAGGGAGAAAGCAGCCCGAATATCTGTGAGTTTACCCTCATGGACTATATAAAATCTTATCCTATCCTAGCCTAGAAAGATCTGAAGGAAATCTTCGGTTGAATTTAATTCATGGAGTTTTGTATTGAATGACATGAAGATTTGTATGGAATGACATGAAATTTTGTTTGGAATGATATGCAGGTTTGCATTGAATTGACATGTAATTTTGTATTGAATGACATGAGGTTTTGTACGACAGGTGGGCAGTATGCTGAAGACGCCCAAAACACCAATCTGGCTGACCAAGGTCAATCACATGTACGGCCTTCTCTTCTCCACCAACCTTGACCTTATTAGCGACTGGCGCATCGAGAACAGGTTCCCTCTCTCCTACTACACAGGTCTTGTCACGCAGGCCCAAACTGCCTGCCTCAACATTGGTGAGTCATCACTTGGTAGTTATGAGTACAGTGGAACCTACCTTTCAAGACTTCACTTTTTAAGACCCCCCCCCCCCCCCCCCCCCCCCCCTCCCTTTGAGACCTTACTTACTTTATCAATCAATCAATATGAGGCTTATATCGCGCATATTCCGTGGGTACAGTTCTAAGCGCAGGAATTTATTTATTTATTTTTATTTTTATTTTTTATGCAATTTATATTGCGCACATATTCAAGGCGCAGGGATTTAATGATGCCGTGTGAGATGGAATTTTTTTTTTACACAATACATCACACATTCACATCGGCCAGCAGATCGCAGCCATTTCGGCGCATATCCTACTTTTCACGGCCTATTATTCCAAGTCACACGGGTATTTTGGTGGACATTTTTATCTATGCCTATACAATTTTGCCAGGAAAGACCCTTTTGTCAATCGTGGGATCTTTAACGTGCACACCCCAATGTAGTGTACACGAAGGGACCTCGGTTTTTCGTCTCATCCGAAAGACTAGCACTTGAACCCACCACCTAGGTAAGGAAAGGGGGAAGAAAATTGCTAACGCCCTGACCCAGGGTCGAACTCGCAACCTCTCGCTTCCGAGCGCAAGTGCGTTACCACTCGGCCACCCAGTCCACTTTACTTACAGGCCCTTTAATTGCCCCCAGTAGAGCATAGGCCATTGGTGACGTTTCTCCAGAGCAAATGCTCTCTCAGATCTTCTGGCCATAACATCCCTATAAATTTACCTTCTTTTTTAAGTCAACCTTTTTAAGATCTGAGATTAGGGAGGTAATCCACAGAGGTTAGGGTGTGAGATGGTGGGGGGAGGGGGATGTTTCGCAAATGCATGCACATGTAGGCTGTGGTGAATGCCTACAGTCCTACAGTGTGTGACTCTGCATATTTGTGTCTGTGATTACAAATTCACCTACTTCAGTTGTCAGTGTGTGTGGGGTGTGGGTGCGGGAGAGAGAGAGACATCATCTTATTATTGTCAGGATTTGTACTTATAAATGGCCAATTTTTTCATTGTGGTCTCGGTGATATATCATATGCATCAGATTTGTGTATGGAACAGAAACACGGATAGGACGGCCGCGACCAAAGACATCGTTGGGACGTCGAGCGGAAGAAAAAATCCCACCCCTGGAAAACTGCATCATGACAAAGTGAGTCACTCTCTTCTTAATGTGACAGTTTGCAGCTTCGCATGCAAGGACTGAGTTTCTTATTATATTGGCACAGCCACAGATCTAGAGTATCGGATTTGTGTATATTTCAGAATATAGCGGAACCCAGTTAAAAAAACAACCCCACACAACTGTTTGAATAGTCTCTCTCCTGAGTAAGGCTGATTGGGTATGTCTAATTTCAAGTCTACCCATAATGGGCATAATTCCCACAAAGGGTATTCCCGTCATGGACATTGCAGTACTTTTCCTGTACATAACAAACGTTGTTTTTTTTCATCATAAAAGACAGGTTGGGAGTAGGCGAGGTTTGGGAATAGCGCTTTCAAGCACTGAAAGTAGACCTGATACAAAACAGCATGAGCATTCTTTAGTGACTGAATTTACGCATGCAGTCATGCATGCGTGTTTCGGTGAAATTCACTGCTTTTGCATTTGTTATTTTATTTATTTATTTTTGTGTTGCAGGTGGTATGGTGCCAACATCACGTGGAATGGTACACAGCCTTTTTTCTGATGTCTGCCAAGTTGCACAGAATCAAGCGCCAGACTTCAAGTTTCTTGCCAAACTGTTCATACTGCAAGCCAGCATGGATGTACGCAACTCTAACCATGTCCGTTCCATTCATTCCATTCATCACGTCGACGCCTTGCCACCTTTAAACTTGAACCCCCCTTTTTAAGACCCCAAATTTAAGACTTCCTCTTTTTCTACGACCTTGATCTTTCACATTGTCTGTTCATAACCTTTGTAAATTTACCTCCATTTTCATACTCCCTCCTTTTCAAGACCTGATTTTGCCAGATCTTTGGAGGTCTTAAAAGGGGGGTTTCACTGTGGTGGTACCTGAGATATCAGGACACCTCCCATAAGAGGACATGCATTGTAGGGACAGTTTTGTCTGGTCCCAATTTAGTCTGTCCTCTTGTCGCAGGTACCACTGTGAAAGTACCATTTGTCCCATGTAAACCATCTTGTCAGCCACCACAGATCTGTCCAGGATTTTACATGAGATCAGAGCATCCAAGTGCATGAGAGCATTCTTCCACTTAGACAAATACCAAAAATCAACAGCTTCAACGCTCTCTGTCCGGAGTGGGTTTTTTTTTCTGAAATAATTTGCAGATTGACATAGAATTGTCACTTATAAAAAAAACTAATTCAGCACGCTAACACCTGTTCTGTATTGAGAGCAGACAGGCTGTGGATTTTTGGTATAAATGGGTTCATGTGGAAGGCTGGATGCTGGGGGCCCGGGAAGCTCAGGTGGTAGAGCACTGGACTTGTGATCGAGAGTTCGCTGGTTCGAATCCGGGCCGGGACGGACACGGGTCAACTTTATGTGCAGACCCAGAGACGGTATCCATCTCCCACCCCCGTGTCACCACAATGGCATGTTAAAGATCTTGGTCATTCTACCATGAGTGTAGATGGCTGATACCACCTAAACACGCAAACATCAAAAAGCCGTGAGGGCGTAAAACTCGAATCGTAGAAACCAATTCATGTCCAATATAGGCAATTATGACCTGACGGACAATAAGCCGCTTAAAATTTACTTTGCTGGATGCTATAGCTCTGATCACATTCAAAAGCCTGCATGTGCTTGTGATGATGGAAGTCGTGGTTAACAATTAAGGGAAGGAATTTAATGCATCTTGAATTGTTTTCACTTCACTGCTGCATTAGTGATAACAGCAGATAGTGAAAAAAGTTGCCAAAGTCCAGGTCCCATACCCTGGTCAACTTAAGGACAATGACAATACCAGCAAGGAATTAATGCATCATGCAGCATTTTGTAAAGTGATTTTCGGTGATTGCAGAATTGTCGTTTCTTACCGATTATGATTGATTTCTGTCTGCTGTCTGGTTTTTGTCTGCAGTTTTTCCGTCAAAAGGGTCATTCTGTATGCTTGAATCGTTATAAGAGAGAGAGAGAGAGAGAAAGAGAGAGAGAGAGAGAGAGTCTGTGTGTGGTTAATGTTTGGTGTAATTGCTGAAATAAAAAAAAATATGACTGTCTGTGTGATGACAAAGCTGTGATATGGATTTCCAAAATTAATACATATGACAGTATATCTTTTGATTGAGATGGATTGACTGGAGGAGCCAGAGATAATATATTAATAATTTGATAATTAAAGCATGACATGAATTATCTGCTGTGTAATTATAGAGTATGTAGTGTGGTAATATATAGACTTCTGCTTTAAGTGTTGATATGAAATACACACGTTCCCGCAGTGGGGCACTGCGGTTATGAAATTAAAGGCCCCTCCTGTTTTTGGAACCGCAGGAGCTTTCTAGTTTGCTGTTAGGTAGATTTTTGGTTCCTCTTTCCTGTCATGCTCTCTTTTTCTTCATGAATTCTTTTCTTTTTTCTGCCTTCTTGCTCATTCACCTGTATTTTTTCCAAAAATCTCTTCTCTTGCCGCTTGTCTCGCGATTCATGTATAGTTTAATCTGTTAGTGTTCTGATGTAAGTCCAGCAGTAGATAGGTTAAGCCTATTTTAACATACTGGAAACTGGTAATCTTCCAGTAGGTATTAATTTAGTTTTACTAAAGCCTGCTGGGACACAAGTAATGGGTTAGTGCATTTGTAAACAGGAATCGCTTGACAAGTGGCCCCCTTCATCCCCCCCTTCCTCGTCCTGATATGGCTCTGCGTAGTTGGCTGGACGTTAAGCAACAAATAAACAAACAAACAAACAAACAAATACACACGTATAGTAGATGCTTCTAATTATAGCATGATTTGTTTTTGTTCTTATGTGGATCTGGTGTGTTTTATTTTCTTTTTTTAATTTTTTTTTTTAGATGAGACTGCATCTACTTATAGTATGCGTTAGCATTCTAATATACATATTTTCTGTCATTTTTATACCTGTAATTGTTATTTGTGCTTAAAGACTAAGAAACGCGAACGTTTTATCAGCAAAGTTCTGCATGACATTGGAATAAAGTTTAGTTTTGATCACAGTTAATTTTATAGCCACACACACATACACACACACACACACACACACACACACATGTAAAAACATGTTTACATGTCATTTTAGTGCAGTACTGCAGTTTCGAAGGTGTGAATTGATTTATTACAATTTTAGCATTCTAAGACTGGTAATAGTTGGATTCAGATGTTCTGTTTTCTTTTTTCTTATGACCGTGTTTTGATTTTGTTGGTGCCAAAGATGATACATAAATTGTTTTGCAGCAAATGAATAAAAAGATTTGATATTCCGTAGAATAGTACTGATTCATTTTCCGTTTGAACATATGCATTTTTTGGTTTCCCCCCGCGGGTTAGGGGGAAGAATTTACCCGATGCTCCCCAGCATGTCGTAAGAGGCGACTAACGGATTCTGTTTCTCCTTTTACCCTTGTTAAGTGTTTCTTGTATAGAATATAGTCAATGTTTGTAAAGATTTTAGTCAAGCAGTATGTAAGAAATGTTGGGTCCTTTGTGCTGGAAACTTGCATTCTCCCAGTAAGGTCATATATTGTACATGTACTACGTTGCAAGCCTCTGGAGCAATGTTTTGATTAGTGCTTTTGTGAACAAGAAACAATTGACAAGTGGCTCTATCCCATCTCCCCCCTTTTCCCGTCGCGATATAACCTTGAACGGTTGAAAACGACGTTAAACACCAAATAAAGATTAATTGTGCAATTGTGATTTTTAAACAGTATTCATGGTGAGTGTGGTTGTCATTTCTATGCATTTATCAGGAAAGAAATATTGATTATACTGAATGAATTGTGAACACAAAACTGCATCTGTAGAATAAAAAAAATAGAAGATTGCATCGTAGTTGCTGACATTTTTGTTCCAGTTGGTTTGAAAGTCTTGGAAACGTGTTTTGTAGATCTTGCATCTTTGTTTATTTAATATAAGTTGCAACAGTGAAGGTGATCAATACAACAAGCCTATTCACACACGCACACACACACACACACACACACACACACACACACACACACACACACAAACTTAGACAAACACAGAATGACAAATACATTTCAGATAATGGGTATAATAAAAGGCTTTTTTTTTTAAAGTGTGTGTGTGTTCGTTGTGTGTGTCGAGTAGATATGTGCATCGCTAAAAAACTATACAGTCACAGAGTACCTCGGGCAATCGGATATCAAATTCTAACACGGACAATTCAAACCAAACACGTACACACACACGCATGCACAAGCACACGCACGCTCGCATACATTCTCAGTTTCCAAAACGCAATACTTACTTGTAAGTTTACTTCACTGTAGTTGACTGACAATGACTCTTCAGAAGCATACATGTGGATTTTAATTATTACAAACGCGATATACACTCATTAATACACAAACTTTTCCACAATGCCTCTTAATGACAAAAAAGAAAAGAAATAAAAGACCTCGGTAATTCTGCCGTAAGTGCAGGTGGCTGATTACACCTAAACACGCAAAAACCTTTGTAGCGCGACCCTCTTGCTGCTGGCTTTCCGGCCATTGTGAGGAAACGATCCGAATTTCCCAGCGATGGGACTATAAAGTAATGAAAATGAAAAAAGTGTCTTGGAATCAAAGTAACAATGAAAACGTTTTTGAAAGTCTCCGATTCCTTAATAGTGTTTGTGTCGAGAAGATTAAATAGGTTTGATTTGTTATAATTATAGCCCTTGAGAATCGGTGAAAGTGCAGAAAACCACTCGATCATTCCCCCTCCCCCCCCCCCTCACCCCCCTCGTCTTCTGGCAAAATTAACAGTCATATGTACAAATGCAATTCTTATTATATCTGATGACAGGAGACTTCCATTTTTCGTTGTCATGAGTTCTGAATGTCCACGTCCATTTGCTTTAGCATTTTCATGATATCGTTCTTACCTATACCAGCGGTATTTTGATAAAAAGAATCAAGACATGTTCATTTTTGCCAAGTTTAGGGCTCAAGAACACCAATCAAGTTTTTCTTAAGAGCTGCACAAACAGCCTTTGGATCATCCTTTATATGAGGTGACGTCAAAATAACGACAGCAATACACACATTAGCGCCAAACTCGAATTTCAAAACAGAACGAGATTGATGTAAAATGACACGTACACAGCACACATTCGTTTGTAGCACGTGCATCCGCTCTATTCAGCGAAGGGGTTCTGTTTGAAGGATTATGCTGTCTTCTCAACAGATGCAAATCGTTCCCACAAAAACAGAGTGTTATCCCCCCCCCCCCCCCTCCTTTTTGGACTTTTGGGTATTGTACAATTTCATCCGGTTTAGATTTGATATTCTGATATCAGCCAGTTGAAATCCGGTTTTTCTCAACTCGCTTCGGAATCTAGGCAGATTCCAATCTCAACCGCCAAACACGCACGCGGAAGCACGCTCGCACGCACACACTCACGCACGCACGCACGCACACACACACACATACACACACACACACACACACGGACGTACGCACGCACTCGGACACACACACACAAACACACACACACTCACACGCACACAATGTATTTACGACATTCGTTAAACACATAAAAATGATCACCATCTGATTTCGTGGCGAAGTAATCCATCTTCTCTTCAAAAGATCAAGCTTTCAGTGTTTTCCCGTAAAACGAACGACTCGTGGATCCTCTAAAATCGTCAGTTTTAATGAGACTTGTCCTCTTTCAAACTAGTCATTCAATTCAAGCAAATTTAACGATGAACGCAAACAGTCATAATTAATGTCATACTGCTGAGATGACAGCAACATTTTTGGTGATTTTGAACGAATGTCGGTGGTGCGCCGACTGCTGACAACACATGGTATCTCTGGCACAGTTCTTTGGCAATAAATGACGTCTCAATCACCGTAGATTCTCGATATCTATATCTTGTAAAGGAGTATTTGGCTGCATTGACTGACTGCTTGTTTGATAAGTATAATGACACACCCACCATCTCCGCATGAAGTCAGTCCAACTTATACCGCTGTGACTTGAAGACTGGCTCATTCATATGAACGATCTACACCCCGATCTCCCAACAAACCTCCTCACTATCTTCAGACGCCTCCGTGCCGGCGGCTGCCGCTTCCATATCTTTAACAAGCCCTGCCATTGTGGAGAACCCTATTCATTCCAACACATTTTCGCTCCATGCGCTACAAATAGAATTACCTTTAAAACCTTATATGACCATATGCAGCTCCATGGTCTGAGTCCCCAGGATTATTTGCGCAGTAGCAGTTCTCTAGGCTGGTCACACAGCCGACTGGTCAGGGACTCGGACATGGGGCTGTGGGTATAACTCTAAGCCCAGATTATCACCGTCAGCGTGTTTCAGTTTGAGGTCGAGTGGCTCCCGCCATCCCTCCTGATTCTATAGAGACTACCCTCTAGACAACATATCCTCACCCTAGGCTCACTAGTCGCCAAACTGTACATATTTTTTTATTACCACGGCCTTTCGTGGCTAATTACATCTTAATCCTTTTATTCTTAAAAAGTTTTGAGATTTATTGTTCGTGTTCCGCTTACTTGCTCATCTATTTGCTTTTATTGGTGATCCTGAAAGGTTCCACCTTTTAACTCGTTTTGAATAAAAAGAAAATCATTTTACAAACCCGTTATTCAAGATATAGAATACAGACTTATAATTCTTACCAAGAAACATCTTAACTACTTTTCATTTTAACGAATTCCACAGACCATTATCATCTCAACCCCACCCCCTGCCCTCCTCTCCTTATTTTTTATTTTTTTATTTAATTTTTATTTTATTTTTTGAAAGCGGACAAACATTCAAGTCCTTAATGGCTTAAAACCGTAGGACTTTTAATATTATAATTAATTTTAAGTAAAGACTGGCTCATTTTGAGAGTTTTGTTTTTTTACAGCAAGGCAGCAAAGTTAGGTCACAGCGCGGAGTGTAGGCACATCAAGCTGGTTCTCTCAGAGTCTTCTCAGCTTCACATAACTTTTTTTTTCTTTTCTTTTTTTCTGTCCCAACACCTGTTCCTTGTTCCGGTCAGCTCTCACGCCGCCCCGTCCCAGTATCCACTGCTCCATCCACATCTGAATTTCGTTCCGCTGCCAGACTTACCGATTTTAAAGACGCTCCAGGGAGTGATGTCGGGTCGCTGCGGTGGGCGACCCTCTGAAGATGACACTGCACTGCTGCCGGGTCACTTTGACGGTGTTCAGTAGTGGTTATGTCCCGAGCCAACGGACGCATAACTTCAGTCATGGAACCATGACTTCAGTACAGTCCGTGAACTGTTGTGTCAAGTATACGGTGATTGTTATGATCTTCAATTCGAATCACCGCAACCTTTATTTTGTCTTTTGTTTCCGTTTTCGTTTATGAGTCACGTGAAACACTTGGAGAGCTGTGATTGGTCGCTGTCTTTTCAAATCGAATCACCGCAACCTTCATTTTGTCTTCTGTTTCCGTTTTCGTGTTTGAGTGACGTGAAACATTTGGAGAGCTGTGATTGGTCGTTGTCTTTTCAAATCGAATCACCGCAATATTCATTTTGTCGTCTGTTTCCGACTTAGTTTTTGGGTCACGAGAAACATTTGGAGAGCTATGATTGGTCGCAGTCTGTTCAAGTCGATTCTCCGCAATATTCATTTTGTCGTCTGTTTTCGATTTCGTTTCTGGGTTACGTGAAACATTTTGAGAGCTGTGATTGGCCGCTATCTCTTCGCGCTTGCGCCGTAACACCTTGACCCGGATCCAGTCCTTGTACTGCGAGTTACTCTTAATGAGGATGACGGGAAAAACGACAGTACTGAGCGAAGCCATGAACATGCCGCCCGCGTATAGCATGAACGGTGCCCGCCATTCTTCGATGACGTACACCTCAAAACCCTGGGCAGAAAATGACATTGAAAAGACCGTCCAGGTTATGTAATTGTAAATCAAAAAACAAGATGAGCTAATTATTTAAAAACATTTTTATTTTGGAACGTGAGAAATGCATCGATCTGTTGCGTTTTAAAACAGTTAGATCATTCTAAACTGCCATGCCAAACAATTACAATCAAAAGAAAATATAAGAAAGCGTCAAGAATTTAAAGCAATAGGCAACAAGAGGCGAAGCCATCAAGGCTCACGTAAGAAATCGACAAACAGTAACACAAACTCAATCACTCCGTCACACATACACACACACACACACACACACACACACACACACACACACACACACACACACACACACACACACACACACACACACACACACAGAAAGAGCATAGGTGAAACTGTGCAAGAAAGCGAGACACTAGATCTAGATCTGTCTGTCTGCATGTAGCCTACTTACAGGACACGACTGCCAACTAGTCTCGGCGCGCTCAAAATAATAATGACCGAGACTTTCAGTACTTCCTTCGCGTGACGTCTAACCCTCTTACGTCATAATGTGACGTCAATGTAATGTGACGTCTTCAAATGTTAGAGTTTCTACCACAGACATACACACACACGCACGCGCACACACACACGCACACACGCACAAACGCACAGACAGACAAAGTTATGATCGCATAGGCTACACTTACGTGAGCCAAAAAGGGTCCCGGTTTGACCGCTATTTATACCACTTAGCAGATCACAACAAAGCTATCCTGGTTGGTAAAATTAGTCACAGGAAAGTAAGACAGAGCGTAAAGCTGGTACACAACATCACCGCAATACTGCTTATATCTTTCTCTTTTTTTCCCTTTCTTTCTATCTATCTTTCTTTCTGTCTATTTTTCTTTCTCTCACAAAGTTAGAGAGAACCGGTGTAACACGAAATTTTTACTCCACGAAAAATTTACTCCGGAGTAAATATTTCGTACGAAATTCTTACTCCGAGTACACTTTTTGTACGAGAAAAGAACTCCCCAAGGCACGAAAAAATTACTCCCTCCACGAAATTTTTACTCCCCATTTTTGTTACTTCCAGTAAAAATCTCTTACGCAAAAATGGGATGCGGGCGAAGGGATAATGCCAATAAGTGATCTCGCGCAAACGAATGTCCTTCTTCCCCTTCCACCACCAAGACTAACAGGGGACAAGGGAGTAAACATTTCGTACACCTGGCATGGGAAGTTAAATTGCTCGTGTTGGGGTGAAGTAATTTATTTGTTATTTATTCGTCAGGAGAGTAACATTTTTGTACAAAATTTTTACTCGGAACTCAACTGTCTTGGGGAGGAATTTTCTCGTGCAATGGGGGAGTGCTTTTTTCGTAAAAGGGGTAACTTTTTCGTACGAAATGTTTACTCCGGAGTAAAAATCTCGTGGGAGTAATTTTCTCGTGTTACACCGGGCGTATTGCATTGCAATCGCTTGACTGAATGGTTATAATCACGCCTCAGCGTTCGTTTTTGAAGTCTATATCTATCTTTCTGTCTATCTTTCTTTCTCTTAAACTCAGCGTGCAGTTCCTACCTGAAATCTCAATGAAAAGCGCCAGGGCCACAGTAAGAGAAGGCACAACTATGAGCTGACACGTAAACATCATCACATTTCTTTTCTTTCTTACTTCCCGTCTATCTTTCTTTCTGTCTATCCTTCTCTCACACTCAGTCCGCAGTAGGCTACTTACCTGAAAGTCAATGAAAAGCGCCAGGACATCACGGCAGTACTGCTTCTTTCTTTCTCGTTTCTTTCTTCTTTCTCTTTTCTTTCTTTCTTTCTCTTACACTAGGCGTGCATATCCTACCTGAAAGTCAGTGAAAATCGCCAGGACCACCGGAAAGTGAGCCAGAATGTAGGCCTAGAGCTGACACACAGACATCACGGCAATACTGCTTCTTTTTTTTTTTCTTTCTTTCTTTCTTTCTCTTACACTCAGCGTGCAGTTCCTACCTGAAAGTCAATGAAAAGCGCCAGGGCCACGGGAAAGTAAGCCAGAACGTAGAGCTGACAAACAAACATCACTACATTACTGCTTCTTTCTTTCAGTCTTTCTTTGTGTCTATCTTTCTCTCTTACACTGGGCGTACAGTTCATACCTGAAAGTCTATGAAAAGCGCCAGGGCCACGGGAAAGTAAGCCAGAACGTAGAGCTGACACACAAACATCACCGCATTGCTTCGTCCCTTCTGCTTCCGGTAGTTAGCTATCTGAATAAACATAAGCAAACAGAGTCAAACAAATCACATCAACTTTTTTTTGTTAAAAGCCAGTAGGACATTATTTTTCCTCATTTCAACTTAAAAAAAAAGCAACAACAAAACAGGAGAAATTGGTTGGCAATACTATGTTTGAGCCCAAGCAGTAAAGTAGGTTACAGGCGAAATCATTTTAAGGGATTAGTTTGAAGATTGATTGGCAACTCTCGCAAAACACAAAAGAATTACTTAAACAAAAAAAAGTTCCCGTCTTTCATAATTATCTTTTCATACTTGAATACCCTGTAGGAAAGTACGATACCGGTCAATCTCGCGCCAAGCGCGTGACTGCTGTAAACCGATTTGAATTCACCTTCCAAAATGGCGGTTCCACGGGAGAATCTTTAAGAATTCCTGAATTCGTCTGCCGCATTCACCGAAGCAAACATGCTTCGGTGAGAAAGACGGATACTCCGGAAGGATTTAGCTAAAGAAACATCTCTCCACCACATTGTACTCTCGTCCATTGAATCGATTTCACTAACGCTCTCGTAAGCTTGAAGTAATAATTCCATGGCGTCTCAGTGACGGAAGTGAAAAGACTATGGAACGCTTTACAGTATGTCGTTATTGCGAGTTAGTTATTTGAGCTGCGTTTTCTTCGATTCAGTTATCGTTTTCAACTTTTTTTCAATAAAAATTGCAAAACGGAATCGAATAAAGAAAAAAAATATCGAAAAATATCAAATTCTACTGATGTCGAGATCAGCGAAACGCTACAGGAAATGCACCCGGGTATATTCCCTGTATATAGGGAAAACACCTACAGGGGATGCTCCTACAGGGAATCCACCCGCTTTTGGTCGACAGTAGACCCCTTCTGCAGAATTAAGGGGCATAACTGTGTACACAGAGACACTCGCCTCAAGTTTCTTTTCCCTCGTGAGGACAGACGGATGGAAGTCTGAAATCTTGTGCAGATGTTTGTGGGCCACACAGAATATGGCGCCGTTGAGTACTACCAGCAGGAGCATGCCGGGAATGAGGTTGCCCAGCAACATGAAGCCCACCAGGGGAGCCACTGACACTGTGGCGAAGTTACAGTCTGTGTTGTTGGAGTTGAGCTGTACCAAAGAGAAAGAAATCAAGTTCCCAGTTCAAGGTATAAATAATACTATATTACTTAAAACAAAACGCCCTTAAATTGCTTCCAAAGTTATACCATAAGATTCTGCGTTGCAAAATAATGCTACTGCGCAGTGAATGTAAAAGTGAGGTATCATTATCCAGTTGTTGAGAAGGAAGATGTGGCCGGAGCCGACTCGGGCCATCCAGGATAAGCTGTACGGCACGGCGGCGTCCCTGCAGATGACCACTACATTTCTCAATTGGACTGGTCTCCACGTGTAGCGGCAACAAGAAGAAGAAGAATTATCAAGGAGCATCTGCTTGGCCCGTAACGTTGATGAGTTTAGTATCTGTTTTGTTTGTATATATGCGTTTATCATTCGGATCATGCACGGCTGCATGTTATTCGTGCTAACTGTTACGGTACTGGTGACGTTTCCCAAGTTGTTAAAGCTCACTTAATTGCCTTTAAAGTTTAAGAGAAATACGCTTATAAACGATGATCTACAAATTCTGTCAAACACCAATCTGAGCTATAAACCACCAGTGTTCAACACTAAGCGTTGATTTGAAAAACTCTTAAAAGACGATTTTCGAAGATAACTCTGTTAGGATTATCAGCGGTCTGGAAGAGTAGGAACGGACAGGTTTCAGTTGCTCGTCCAGATCGCAGGATAGAGCCGATCGGAAGCTCCGGATTTTATGAAAAACCTGTCTGCGGTACAGGGGCTCCTACTCCTCCTGACCGCCGAAAATCCTGACAGAGTTATTTTCGGAAAACGTTTATGAGCCGTATATCACTGACCTCTTTTCTGACCTCTAAGCTGTTGCCAAAAAGAGGCATGAGGAGTGTGAGAACCGTGCCGTATGAGAAACCTGCCAGGATGACGACTAGGACCCGTTTGCGAGTAACAATGGTTACGGCTCGAAGAGGCGCAAATATGTTGATACACCTGAGACAAATACAAGAACAGTTTAAAAGATGTTCGACATACGAACAAACAAACGGTGTCGTAGACACAATTGTGTTGCCTTTTTCGCCCTTTTCCTTCTTTTCCTTCATATCTTTCTCAGTCTCTTTCCTTCTATATCAAACAATTAAACAAGCAACCTACTTTACTCTCGATAGTGTACAACAAACAACTTGAAAATTACCGCACTGATAACCCCCTGACTAAAGTATGCCTGTAAAATTTGTATGACCGATATATATATATATATAAGTATAGGTATATATATTAGCCAGTGTGAATGACCACATTTACGTCAACAGTTGCAGTTGCACGCGACAAGGGCCTGACCACAAGTGGTTCACATTTAGTCATAATTATACTTGCGTACTGACGCAAAGATGAAGAAGTTATTCGCAGTTATGCGGGTGTCATTTTTTGAGTCACCCGGTTTTGAACAATCGCAGTCATTAAGGCACCAACTCGTGAAACAATATGAGTAAACATGGGAGGCTCAGCCCATGAACGAAGAAGAAGAAGAAGGAGAAGAAGAATTGAGGCACCCACCTTTCAGCCGTGAGTGCGAGCAGCATGAGGAGTGTGAGAATTGGGATGGACATACAGGCACTGTTGGCCGCGACACACAGCATGGACAGGCCATCTCCAAGCAGCTGCACGTGATAATAGCACACAATAACAATAGCAACACAATATACGTTATTTGTCTTGTTGACCAAAATATGCCATTTAACACAGATCAAGAGAGTCAGTGTTCCTCCGAGAGCGCGCCAGCTAGACAACAGATAACGTCACCTTATTTAATACGAGCAAAGTTAGCTTACGAAGCTGTTCAGTAAACTATTTGTTATCTACAGCTTGCACATTATCATAATAAATTATGAAATCATAAAACATTTCAGCTCTTAGTATTCTTATCCTATCAGCATGCACACATTAATGTTCACGTCATTATCCACATGGGTGTTGGAAGTCTACGAAATTCATAGAATAGAAAAGAAAAGAAAAGAAAGCAAAGTTTGCTCCAGCCCCCCCCCCCCCCCCCCCCCCCGCCCCTCCCACCAACAAAAATAAAATAAAACATATTGTCACCTCAAAGTCAGCCAGAAGAGTGACAGGGATACCAGTAGCCCACAACATGTCTGCCACGGCCAAGGCCGCCATCAGCAAGTCCCCGGATGTGAGTTGTGTCTTCCGGTCACACAAGCTGACGCAGAGCAGAAGCGAGTTCGTGATGAAGGAAGCCACAGTGACAAAGGAAAGAGTTCCGATCTGAATGGTGTCCAGAATAACACCTCGTCCCATCGCGGTCTTGGTTGTTTGGTCCCTCTTCTAAAAAATCTGCGACAGAAAGGCGTTATAGTTTTGTGAGATGTATGATAAAATGTATGCTGACGAGATTGTGCTGCAACGACAACAAAGGACTCATTTCCAACTTGCACGACAACTAAAGAATAACTCCCTGGAGATTTTGGTTTGCATGAGAAGAAGCGCTTTGAATCTCTTGTTAAAGTCTGAGGCGGAAAGTAAGTATGGTTTTGTGAAACAAAAACCAATGTATGTTATTGAAACAGTAATTGTTGACAAAACAAAGCGTTACATTTACTAACAATCACACGTTCCAATAACCTAAGATTCTTGTGTTTAGATTCTGAATTTTTTTTAACGTTAGTAGTCTATCTGTTTTTGGATTTATGGGTTTGTGAGTTCAGTTGTACGCAAGCGATATGCAGAACATTCGTCTGCTTGGGGAAACACGACCTTGCGTGACGTGCTTCCGGGCTACCCTTTTTTAAACTTTCAAAACTTGGAGTTGTACTGATCTTGTCTTGATGAAAAAAGAAATCTTTTATGATTTAAGAATGTTTGTTTTACAAGCTGTCAATTTATTATTTAGATTTTAAAAGTTAGTTCTAGCGCCAACACGAGGCGTCCGATTGTGGTACTAGACAATCCGGCTGCCCATGCAAAAATAAATTCTTTGAAAAATGCTCGCTCTTTACGGAGGGCACCTAGGATGTTCTCAAGCGGTGACTGTTTAACCGAAAGGCTGTTTGTACTGTGTGAAAAAGCCTGGCAGTGTCTGTGACCTGAAACCGATGGTTTAAGTGAAGCTGAGTGTGCCTTTAATATATATATTTACGTGAAAAATAGGAGAGAGAGAGAGAGAGAGAGAGAGAGAGAGAGAGAGAGAGAGAGAGAGAGAGAGAGAGAGACGGAGAGAGACAAAGAGAGACAGAGAGAGGGAGTGTGTTAATGTGTGTGTCTGTCTGTGTGTGTGTGTGTGCGTGCGTGTGTGGGTGTGTGTGTGTGTTTGTATGTGTGTGTGTGTCTGTGTGTATGTGTGTGTGTGTGTGTGCGCGTGTGTGTACGTGTTTGTGTGTATGTATATGCGTGCGTGAGCGTGCATGCGCGCGCGCGTGTGTTTGTGTGTGTGTGTGCGCGCGCGTGCGTGTGTGTATGCGTGTGTGTGTGTGTGTGTGTTTGTGTGTGTGCGCGTGCATGCGTGTGCGTATGTCTGTCTGTGTGTTCGCACGCTCGCCTGCATGTGTTTGTAAGCTACGTGTTAGTGTACACGTGCTTGTGTGTGTCTGTGTTTTAACGGTCACATAAGATAATTTAAAAAAAATCATCCGGGCACTCGCTTGCGTGATAAGACTCAATGGCAAAAAATCAAGAAATAACTAATTGAACATTTAGTCTCAACCAGGCCACGGCGTTCTGGAATGAGAAATGTTCTCTTCCAGTGAAGTAATCAGCTCCCTCGGCGGCATCAGTGTCCAATTAAGGACATTATTGAAGACACTCTCCGACTTTGATCTTCGTCTAACCGGTCCCCTTACCGGTCCCTGAAAAATCTTTCAGACACACAGGTGAGAGAGAGAAGGAGGGGCGACAGAGAGAGAGAGAGAGAGAGAGAGAGAGAGAGGGGGGGTGGAGAAGGAGGGGCGACAAAGAGAGAGAGAGAGAGATAGAGAGAGAGAGAGAGGGTGGAGAGAGAGAGAGAGAGAGGGTGGAGAGAGAGAGAGAGGGGGTGGAGAGAGAGAGAGACAGACAGACAGACAGACAGACAGAGACAGAGAGAGAGTGGAGAGGGAGAGAGAGAGAGAGAGAGTTTTGTTTCGGCCTGTGAAAAATGCCAAGGAAACAAAGGCAAATCCACGCAAAGGCCTGGTTGTGAAACCTGTCAAGTCAAAGTCTTTCGCATTGTACATGGGCGGGCTCGACATCCCCAGAGCCAGGGTTCAGCAGAGCGATCGAACGCAGATGTGAAGCAAATGCTGTTAGCGTGGACCATTGACAACGGCACCAGTAACTGGTCTGAAGGGCTCCGCTTTGTCCAGCTACAAAAGAATTCATCCCCACACAGAAATCTGCAGAACAAAACTCCATACGAGGTGTTGTTTGGGGAAAAACCGAGATTGGGTCTGCAGAAGACCTTTCTGCCTAAAGAAGTTGCAGACGTGCTGACGACAGAGGAAGAGCTGGAATCTGCCATACGAGAGATGACAGGGGCCGAGGAAGTTGATGACGAGGCCATGGCCGTACCAGAGATGACAGGACCAGAGGGAGTTACAGACGAAGCCATGGCCATACCAGAGTTGACAGGGGCGGCAGAACCCGTTGCTCAAGACGTTATGGCAGTAGACAAAGAAGATGTGGCTGCCAGTGCAGATTTAGAGACTGGAGACGAGGAATCAGCACAATCCAGGCAGATCCCAGATCTCAAGAAGAAGAGAATGACAAGACATCTGATGACCCCACAGTTGCTGAACACATGAAGAAGATAAGGGCGTGCCGAGCGGAGGCTTCACTTGGCCAAGAAAAAAGTAGCGCTCAAATGCTGTCTTCAACCAATGCCAAACAACCCTCCCTAAACGTCGGGGACTGTGTCCTACTTCCAGTGTCGGAGTTTGACAGGGGTCGACTCGACGCCAGAAATATCCCCGGAGTCGTGTCTAAAATCACAGAACACGGCGCGTATAGCATCGCTACAAAGCACGGCGTCGTCAATACTGCTTATTCCAGAAATCACTTACAGAAGGCAGATTGTCAAATCCTAAAGCTTCAAGATACAAACCCACCGTTTCTTCTTTTAGAAAAATCGCTACTAAGCATTCCGCCCATGGTGATCAGGGGTATGCAAAATGCGCCTGTCAGACATCCTGCAGCTCCAAGAGATACGCTTGTAGAAAAAGCGGCACTCTCTGCAACGTGACCGACATAATGTTGGCACTTCTAACACCGAAATTAATTGACCAATCACCGAAGGGCACCATAGTCATTTCACAAAAAGGAATTGCCCTACCCAGAATTCCCTCTTTGGACAAATGAAGGCTTCTTTGCTTGATGACGCCCTTTGGTCATTTTGTGTGTACATAAAGGGAACCAAAAATCAACAATTTGACTGCTCGCTATGGTGAGTTAGATTTAGTTGATGAATTGATTTTTGTAAAAGCGACTAGTGGCCTTTACGTTCATTCTTGGTATGTGGCCAAGTGGAGGGATAGTCTCATCCCATGGCACATGTAAACGCCTGGTCAGATATGAGACGACCGAGCCGTACTGTTTACACGGAAAGAAGTGTGCCTTGACATTTCTAAAAATTGTAATAACAATAACAATAACAATAACAATAACAATACTTTATTGCCCATTAAAATGTTACATAAAAATGGAAAATGTTCTTCTTCTTTCTAAAATTGAAATGTTAATAACAGATTCAAAATACTTGCATTGTACTCTTTGTCATTTTTTTCAATCCAAAAATGTATACATATATCATGTTTTACTCTGAAATTGTGCTGAATGAAAGAATATCGGTTTATGCTAATTAGGTTCCATGTTGGCATATGTCTCGCGGAAACCTGCGCGACCTGTCTTGGTCATCGGGTACTGGCTAGCCACGTGTTTCTATATAGTCTCAGTAATGTCGGTTGAAGGTTTTCCGTGTTGATCTTTTAGTTTTTAGTTTCTGGCCGACAGATTGACTAAATGTTTTGATATCGCTTTACGCGACTTGTATCTGGTTACATTATTTTGACCGTACTCTTTATGTTTCTTGATCTTTCTCCTCCTGATTTCCTTTCGTTTATACCCCTCTTCTGTTTTGATACTTTTGTAGCTATTTTTTGTTAATGTTAACACGTCTTTTGCTACGTTATCTATACTTCCTCTCTGCAATTATATCATTCTGATGATATCTTCAGTTCAATCCTTTTCCACTTCAGCCAAGAAACTCATCCTCTTCTTCTTCTCTGTTTGTTGGTTGATTTACTCTGATTAATATTAATATTGTGTTCATCTAGTAATGCATTTAATTCATTTATTTATTGATCCATGTATTGATGTTCGTATGTTTATGTAATTATACAGTTATGTATCTATGTCTTCATTTAGGTATTTATCATCAAACAGACATTTATTGTTTTAAACAACTTGATACTACAATAACAGAAAAAAAACAATTGGGACACGAACTTCAGTAAAAAGTTTTTTTTATGCGTTTCATGCAGACATTTATTCTTCCAAATCTCCATCTCTTCAAAAGTACCATAATTATTTCGAGTACTCACACGACTTTTTGTCAAAGTTCTGTGCTGTAATGAACACTCCCGAAGACCAGTCACGACATTACTGTCCACGCCTCTGACCAGTCAGTATCAGCACCTCCACAGGCCACTGGCTTCGTTGGTCAACACACCTGACACGGTCAGTATCAGCACCTCCACAGGCCACTGGCTTCGTTGGTCAACACACCTGACCAGTCAGTATCAGCACCTTCACAAGCCAATGGCTCTGTTGGTCAACACACCTGACACAGTCATGATCTTATTTCTCTGTTTGAAATAAAAACAAAAATGGTATGTTATTGTAACGTTTAATTTGGCAAGATAAAACGTTACAATCACGGTACTTCGACCCAAAGGTCTTTACAATGGACAGACAGACAGACAAACACGTATGATACTGATCATGAACTTAGCTGAGAAAGTGTTTCTGTTTCCATTCTCTGGAAATGACTCCAGTGACTTCAATCTCAAAGACGAAAATGATTTGTCAGAAATGAAACGTTCAAATAACTTACCATTCTTTCTTCTTTCTTTTTTTTAAACATTCTTTGTTTCACTTTTAATTTTCATCTTTTATACTTACCATTCGTGTTTGTTGATTCTGAATTTTGGAACGTTAGCAGTCTACCTGGTTTGGGATTTTTTCTCTCTGAGTGGGTTGCCAAGCGAAGCTCATCAAATCCCTGTTCGCGGCGTCAGCAGCTATCGTAGCACAGTCGCTGACACACGATCTCTACAGAGCAGCCAAAAGCATGGTTGCTTCCAACAACATGCCTGGGATTTTAGACCCCACGTCAACTAAATGAGACAAGGCGCTGTCGCTTTTTCTCTTTGCTTGCTTCTAATGGGTCCTTGTGGTTTTTCTTTGTGATGTACCCCATGCACGTGATGGGTTTTTTCTTGTTATAATGGAAGCCGTGGCTGATCAAGCTAACAGGAAGAAGGAAACTAATAAGCCGCGTGGAGAGGGGGGGGGAGGGGTGAAAACAAGTAAAGATAAAAACTAACACACACACACACACACACACACACACGCGCGCGCGCGCGCGCACACACGCACACACACACACTCATTAACACACATACACACGCATGCACGTACGCACACACACACACACACACACACACACACACACACGTTTCCCAGCTACCAACCTGTTTTATCGTGAGTCCTGTCACAGTCTGCCCAACGTCTGTCATCAAGCAAACGTTTGAGTGTCTTTTAACACCAAGTGTGGCTGTCATTGTGTAATGTAACACCTTTTCCGCCTTGTGTAATTATACAACTGCTTTACAAAGTGTTTTTTGAAACGTGATCCTATTTTCCCGACAATCAACCCGGAAAGTTTCTCAAGGACAAGACGAGATATGAGACAAAAAACACCAACAACAGCAATTACACTTTTTCTGAAGGTTTATTGTTTTGGTTTAAACAATGTTTTATGAAATCAAACATGATACAATAATACAACGATAAACAATAGGAACACGAACTCAAGCGAACGCTTATATTACGCGCCTTATTGACGGGCCGCCCGAGCGGCTCGTCTTTGGCGTCGGGTAAGTAGCTTGCAGGTGTCACAAGAATTTGAATTCTAACAAAAACATGTGTATGAGTTCATAGACTACCACTGTCGAACCCTTCACTGTACAATGTAAATGAGTACAAAATATAGTCGTCATCACAAAAGTTTAGGATTAATATAGCAGAGGTACAATAAGGTGCAGATGCAACATGTTATTGTTTATACAGGGGCCTACCTGTGATTGATATATCATTTTTCTTGTATTGGTTACAGCTAATGAGTTATGATAGTAAAGTGTGATAAGGTGATAATGTGATATAATTTTTAAACAGGCAATGCATTGCTTCTATTTGTAGGCTTATTTTAGTAAGTGTGTGGGTACAATGTTTGCGTGTAACGATATGATGTGAATATGCGATGTGAATGTTACTACATGCATGGTTGATTGATTGATTAATTGATTGATTTTACAGACACACAGTCAAGCTTGTAATTTCTCTTTTAGAGATGAATAAAGATTATTGTATTGTAAACTGTGCTTTTCAATGGGTTAAATTCAGAGTATGAAATGCAACTAGACAGTTGTTTTACTGCAACAAAGATCACCTACTTTGGTAATTTTGAATTCTGACTGTAGGTACTAAGGTTGTCATTAATATTATTACAGAAATTCATATTAGGATACACAATAACACTGCAGTACATGCATGCAGATATTGACAAACTAATGCTTGGGCACACACATGTTCTGTTCTGTTTACATGTCATTGTTTTTGTATAGATCTGAGTTTTTACTGCACAGATAAACAGTTGAAACACAATGTACACACCCCTATAATGATGTTATACATTTCAACCATTTATGTGTCTGATTATTTCTCCTGCAGTTCCTCCCCTTGGCACTTGACCTACTAGCCTTCTTTGCAAAGCTTCCTCAGCTGCATCTACAGACCTTACCCAATTGGACTGGATTCAATGCTGCAGTGCAAGATGGCAGATTCCGCCAATGTCGAAAGTAAGTTTGATGAATTGTGTTCCATACAAAATAGGATATACTAACAGTAACACTAACAGTGTAACGAATACATTGGAATTTCTTTCCATTAACATTTTCTAACACGCTGTCAGATTTTTGGAGGTCATAAATGTGGGTTCCACTGTACATGTATAAACCTATCATGTTTTTTGTCACATTATTCTGACAACCGGACCAACCAGTCCTAGCACTAACCCCATAATGCCAGACGCCAGGCGGAGCAGCCACTAGATTGCCAATTTTAAAGTCTTAGGTATGACGAACCCACGACCTCCCGCTCACTGGGCGGACGCCTTACCACTAGGCCACTGTGTTGCGGTTATCTATTGTAAAAGCCTGACTAGATAGACAGTGAGGCGGAGTAGTAGGCCTTTAAAGTAAAGGAAGCTTGAACATGCGCTAGTGGTGTAAGTGGACTCTCCACCGTAAAGATGTTTTTTTCTCTCAAAAAGATAGTGGTAGTTCCATTATCATTTCCACTGAAATAGAATTAGTCAAGAGAAAATAGATTGTATGTCAGCAATGGACATGCTTTCTACCAGAAAAACACCCTGTGGACCAAATTGATTCTGGCAGATGGAGTTGATGAAATAATTATTGAATAAATCAATTAGCAAGTACGTTGCTGTGTTTCATATGTAGCGAATGTTTGTCTTTGTCTCTTTCTCTATCTTTGTCTGTCTCCCTATGTCTATTTAACTTTCTGTCTTGGCTATCTATCTGTCTTTCTCTCTATCTCTATCTATCTGTCTCTGTATCTCTCTCTCTCTTCAATTCTCCCTCTCTCTAGATTTCCCCCCATATTTTGCCTCCCTTAATCTGTCTCTTTCTGTCTGTCTGCTTGCCCCCCCCCCTCTCTCTCTCTCTCTCTCTCTCTCTCTCTCTCTCTCTCTCTCTCTCTCTCTCTCTCTGTTTTACTATCACTACTTCCCAACAACACAAACAGTGTCAACTTAAACCTTAAAAATTGACTTTTTTTTTATTCTAACAGGCGAACAATGCGGAGAGTCTATGTACAACCGACAGTAATATGTGTCTGATAAAAAATACCAATAAAGATACACACACACACAACAAAATATCATGCCCGATAGCAAAATCGACTGGTCATAGAATTTTGAGGCCGACTTATTGGCGACGTTTCACACCGGGAAGAATGGACAACATTTCGAACAGCAGGTTGGCAGCGGTGAGAGCAGTAGTCCCAGCCATGTCGTAGGGAGGGGAGACCTGGAAAAATACACCAAAATAGTAAATAAGGTATGCCCGATCAGAGTTTGAAAATATTTTTCTCATGCGTACTCATGCAACTATTGCATATATTGTGTCTATTGTACCTGTGTGTATTGCAATAGATCATTTCACCCTAAACTTCTTTAGCTCTAGTGTAAAGATGTGTAATTGTGAAGAAGATATTGATTTATGAAAGGAGTCAGTATTGCAAATTCAAACATTTTTTAACGATTTATTCAAATATTTTGCAAAACACAATGCCGCATACATACAAGCATGACAATAGAGCTCCCAGAACAAGCAAGTACATTATTGTCACATCGGTTGGGTCAACTCTGCAAATGTGAGGCGGTACAACCCTGGCAGAACATTATCTGAAAACAGAAGCGACGGTACGCATGGTAACGGATAGTAAAGCGACCCATGACCAGCTCATTTCAGCCGTACTGCGTCCCAGGACCCCCTCCTTAACTTTCTAGTACGGGATTTTCGGCTTCCAGTGCGTATCAGACGCAGGGACGCACAATTTGAGAAGCCCTGGTCGTGGTGACCATTTGTTCAACCATTGTGTATCTTTGTTCTGCTCCACAATTAGAGTGTCCTTTGAAGGGAGAAAGTGATTGAAATGAAGTACGTTAGATGTGAGTTTTCCCTACCTCCACAACGTCGGCCCCCACAATGTTGAGGCCTGCAGAACCATGCAGAATTTCCAACGCTTGGTAGATCGTCAGGCCCCCTATTTCAGGGGTACCTATAAACCAATTCAACGTTATCATGTAAAACGCCAACGAACAGGTGTGTTATAACATTGAATTTTTAGACACAGAACACGGGTGCATGTGATTATTCCAGAAACCAGAGTTACAGCCTTTTGAGGTATAAGAAAACACAGATGGCACGAAATTTGGTGTTTTTTTAGTTTCTCAGCATTTTTATGTGCTTTGAACATTATAGAATCATTGTGCGATGCAATTTTTTTTGTCATCGTCAACCTTTTCCTTGCAATAAGATATTTTTCAACATATTTTTTATTAACATTTTACACCATTTTGAAAACTTTCGACGTTTTTTTCCCCTCAGAAACGCTCCAGGGCCATCATTTGGAAATACTCATCTTCTAGACTAAAACTGTCCAATCTTCTTGCTCTTTTTGGTATTTTGACCAGAAATGGTGTCGTTGTGCAACAACAGAGAGACTTTCTATGAATTACCCAGGCACGATTTTTAGAAATTCTGTGAAAGTACAAAAACCTTTTTTCGGAAATTAATTTTGTGCCTTTGATATCTACCCAGGAAGCAAAATCGGTTTGTGAATAAGAAGAAATTGCTCTGTTTTTTCGTCTAGGGACCTGTTTAGAGTAAAATAAAACACACTTCAAAGTTTTATCTGTATTTTTTCTGGAAAATGAATGTTTCCCAAGCTACAGGTTTTATTCCCAAAATAAAAAATTGTACAAAGCAAACAAACAAACAAACCTGTTCCAGGGGCATAGCTGGGGTCCAGAGCGTCAATGTCAAAGGAGATGTACACAGGTCCCTGTCCCATCATGCCTCTCACTTCCGCCATCAACGGTTCTAACGACTTGTGCCAACACTCCTTGGATGTTACTACACGGAATCCCTGGTGGGAACGACAGGTGTTGTAAGTAGCAAAAAAGCATGATTGTATCACAAATAAACAATGTTTTCGTCAACTTCGACATACTTTTGAGGGCCCCAAAGGGGGGGGGGGGGGTATCATCACAATCACAGGAAGAGAAATTTTTAGCTTTCACGATCACAGTTACCTTGATTTTTGTTTTCACGACCACAAACACCTTGACGAATAGAGGATTATAGAGTGATACAGCTGTGAAAAATGTACGTTGAAAATAAAATACTTTGCAATAATGCCCATCACGATCACGAACACAAATCACGATCACGATCACGAGACTTGATTTTTTTGTCATCACGGATCACGGGCAAAGTCCCATCACGATCACAGAAATGGAAATTTCGGCAATCACGGTCACAGAAATGTAAAAAAACGCCAATCACGATCACGATTTTAAACCCTTTGGGGCCCTCTACTTTTTATCATCTTCACCTCTACAGACCTGTCAGAATGTCAATATAAATATTTTCGACAAATATTAAAAAAACAACCAGACCTTAGAATAAGTTGTCATGAATTGAATACTGTTATTGTGCGAATCAAAGCAAATGCAAAGGTAACCTAGTTCTATACGATTCCCTACTTGTCTTTTACTTTTGGTCCAGAAGCCACCTGTTTTTATACAAGTCACAACCAAACGACCAGCTTCTATATATTTATACGACTTGTGCCTGTCTGTGTGTTCGCGATGCACGGCCAAAGTTCTCGATGGATCTGCTTCAAATTTGGTGGGCATATATTCAGGTAGACCACGGACACAACCTGGTCGATGAGAATTTTCAACACGTGCTCACAGCGCGCAGCGCTGAACCGATTTTGGTTTTTCTGTAGATCCACTACATCCATTCCCAGTAACTCTTCCTTATCTTCTCCAGTGTTTTGCGCGTTTATCTCCCTTCCTTCGTGTGGCGTCAATCCATATTCCCGTTACTATTTTTAGAAGGTCACTGTCCACAACGCTTTCATCCATATTCCCGTTACTATTTTTAGAAGTTTTCCTTCGTGTGGCGTCAATCGCGTACGGTGCGCCACTCACCCGGCGAAGTATTCGGCTCTACTTCTTCCCGGCGAACATTTTCAACACGTGCTCTCAGCGCGCAGCGCTGAACCGATTTTGGTTTTTCTGTACATCCATTCCCAGTAACTCTTCCTTATCTTCTCCGGTGTTTTGCGCGTTTATCTCCCTTCCTTCGTACGGTGCGCCGGCTCTACTTCTTCCCGGCGAAGCCGTACCCGGCGAAGCGGGTATTCATCTAGTAATATATATATCACCAACATACTGAACAGACGAATTCCGGAAATAACTCTGTCGGGTTTTTATGTCTTATGGAAGAGTTGCTTTCCCTTGACTGTCCTTGCTTTCCCGCAGAAACACTGAGGCAAGCTGCACGTGACTTGTGTATAGGCTTGCCTTAGTGTTCCTATGAAAACACGGGAAAGCAACTCTTAAATCCACAACCCATAAAAACTTGACGAACATCATCTATTCAGCATACACCCATACCTGGTCCAAGGCCCACTGGTAGTCGTCGAGAGAGTAAATGCTGCCCCGCAGTCCTATCTGAATCACTCGACTGCAGTCCAGACAACCATACTCCACCGCGCGACGAAACGGTGTCCCGTGCGCTATCGGGGCTCCAAGCATGACGTCATTTATGTCGGCGTGTGCGTCCACGTGGATCAGCCCCACTGGTCCGTGCTTGTCCTGTTAAGTCACGTGATGAATTTACAGGGAAACCTCCCTTTTAAGACCCCCCCTCCTAATTTAAGATTCCTTCCCTTTCTACCCCACCTATGTTGACCAAGGTGTTTTTTTTAGCCGAGACCAGCTGTGCTGCAGCAGGTCACTCAGAATTGTAGTAACTGTGTAGTAACTGTGTATCAACACGATGGAATGCAGGCGTTAGATCGACGTTACAGGAAGCAACTGAAGTGACTGTGTGTACGGATATATCCGTACCAGGTCAGATCGAGCGCCATATGAGTGGGTACGGATATATCCGTACCTGGGAGACAATGAGTTAATTAGACCTTGTTTTCTCCGGATGAAAGTTTGTTTGTATGTTGTTGTTGTTTTTTGTTTGTTTTGTTTTTCAGGATGACAGGCACTTGGTCATTTCAATGCTTGTTCTCTCAGGTGCCAGAAGACTTGTTCCGCGTTACTCTTACTTACTCTAATACACAATTGTCGTATGCATTTGGAGCGCTTACTTCCCTTTTTACATTCAGTCAAGTTTTGACTAAATGTTTTAACATAGAGGGCGGAATCGACACGAGGGTCGTGGTGTATGTGTGTGTGTGTGTGTGTGTGTGTGTGTGTGTGTGTGTGTGTGTGTGTGTGTGTGTGTGTGTGTGTGTGTGTGTGTGTGTGAATGTGTGAATGTGTGTGTATGTCTGTGCGTGTCTGTGTGTACAGCGATTCAGAGTAAACTACTGGACCGATCTTTGTGAAATTTTACATGAGAGTTTCTGGGTATGATATCTCCAGACGTTTTTTTCCATTTTTTCGATAAATGTCTTTGATGACGTCATATCCGGCGTTTTGTAAAAGTTGATGCGGCACTGTCACACCTTCATTTTTCAATCAAATTGATTGACATTTTGGCCAAGCAATATTCGACAAAGGCCGGACTTCGGTATTGCATTTCAGCATGAAGGCTTAAAAATTAATTGATGAATTTGGTCATTCAAAATCTGAAAATTGTAATTAAAATTATTTTTTTTATAAAACGATCCAAAATTACTTTTATTTTATTTTTTATCATGTTCTGATTCCAAAAACATATAGATATGTTATATTCGGATTAAAAACAAGCTCTGAAAATTAAAAATATAAACATTATGATTAAAATTAAATTTCCGAAATCGTTTTAAAAACAATTTCATCTTATTCCTTGTCGGTTCCTAATTCCAAAAACATATAGATATGATATGTTTGGATTAAAAACACGCTCAGAAAGTTAAAACGAAGAGAGGTACAGTAAAGCGTGCTATGCAGCGCAGCGCAACCGCTGCAGCGCTGAACAGGCTCGTCACTTTCACTGCCTTTTGCACTAGCGGCGGACTACGGTCATTGTGAAAAAATGCAGTGCGTTCAGTTTCATTCTGTAAGTTCCACAGCTTGACTAAATGTAGTAAATTCGCCTTACGCGACTTGTTTTTTTTGTATCAGATGTTGTTTTCTCAGACTTTCTGTTCATTACCAATTTCAAGACCCCCTCCTGGGGGGGGGGGGGGGGGGGTGTTCCATTGTAATTGAAATGGTCACTTATGTTTATGTGCGTGTTGTACAGCCAATGTAGAAATCTAGTGAGCGTTTAAAAATAATGCTCGTCCATTTAGAACCATTTCCGTTGAAATTCTCGTACAAGCACAATCACCATCAACATTTATTATCTTCATGAAGCATCACCATCTTTATCAGCAACGGCTTTCTTGTCGGCATCGACTTCCTCTCCCTCCTTCTCATCCTCATTATCATATCACCCTACCATCATCGTTGCCGTCATCGTTATCATCATCATCATGAATGTCATCAACCTCATCAAGTTAACAAATACTCGCTGATGGATAGCAGTACCCGAATCTAGAGCATTAGGCACACACAAAAAAGTCTGTTTACGGTATCCCGACCGACCCTATTTTTTCACGCGACCCTGGACTTTTTTTGGCATTTGGGGACAAAAAAACAAAAAAAAAAACTTAAAAATATGTTTTTGGGGAAAAAAAAAAAAAAAAAAGTCTGTTTTTTTTGGCAAAATAACGTAAAAATATGGGTTTTTTGGGAAAAAAAATCCCGACCTATTTTTTTTTGCCTATGTTACCGTAAACAGACTTTTTTTGTTGTTGCCTTATAACAAACAGGGGGAACACTTTTCTTTGAAGAACTTAACACCGGAGACAGAAATGAAAGTGCGTATTTGGGAATGTGCTCTCAGCTACCCTCCCATGTAAAAAAAATCCAAAAAGGCAATAAATGAAATCACCAAAAGAATAGATGCTTTCACCCAAGAATTGCTTAGTTAGCAAAAGATATTCCAATAAAAAATTGGATGTTTCCACCAAAAAAAATAGATGCTTCTAGCACAAAAAAACACCGATTGATTCTACCAAAAAAAGGAATGTGACTTGCAAATCTCCATTAGTAGAACCATCAATTCTTTTGGTTCATTAAACGGGTGCCGTAAAAAGATCGTGAACTTAACATGTCCAAGATAATCAGCAGTAATTTAAATATCGTCCTAATCATCATCAAGCCTATCTACCCATCCATCACGAATCAGAAAACAATTATAGATACCTTGACGAATGTTTATTAAGCAAGAACACAGAACGACACTTTCTTTTATAAACGTTCCACACAGTATCAGTTCTTGTTTTCAGATTCTTCACTTTGCGGCATTTGCAATTTTGTCAATGATGATATGTACTCCTTCTTCAATCCACTGATATGAATTTAGCTACACAAAGAGAACAAACATGTATGTGTCTTCACACTTTCGTTCAATTACAAAGACACGCGGAGACGCACAGAATAATACCAATTCAACTGAAACTTTCATAACTCCAAACTTTAGGTACAAATACAGGAGACTTCAGGCACACAATGCTAAGATAGCGACTACTCGTCACGCTCATGAGATAATTGCCTATGTCATGTTTTAGTGTTTTGAGAAAAACGAGAAAAACGTTTTTGGTTTTTGAACAATTTGCCTATCTTATTGTTGTAATAAGTTGCAAACTGCCTATCTCCACGTTAAAGATCCCACGATTGACAAAAGGGTCATTGGCATAGATAAAAATGTCCACCAAAATACCCGTGTGACTTGGAATAATAGGCCGTGAAAAGTAGGATATGCGCCGAAATGGCTGCAATCTGCTGGCCGATGTGAATGCGTGATGTATTGTGTAAACAAATTCCATCTCACACGGCATGAATAAATCCCTGCGCCTTGAATATGTGCGCGATATAAATTGCATTAAAAAAATAAAAAAAAATTTAAAAAAAAATCCCTGCGCTTAGAACTGTACCCACAGAATACGCGCGATATAAGCCTCATATTGATTGATTGATCTCGAGCGGTTGACAGCGGAACAAGCGAGAGTTAAAGAGCTGGCAGCAACGTGTTGAATCAGCACAACTGCATAACAACCCAAATAAACTTTTGTACACCCAAAAAGTCTTCTTGTATGAAAGCAGCAGCCTCTTCTGAAAAAGTGCCTAACTAAGAAATGAGAACGGCAGTTTTGCTTACGCAACCGTGACAACGATTTTCGATGGTCTGAGAGTTTGTACTCTCTAACTCATGACAGGTACCCTTTCAATAGCTTCCCCTGCACATGCTGTAGTCTCACTGCAAAAATGCCTAACACCGAGTTAGGTATTTTTCTTATGAGCGTGACGTACTGATCTATCACGTGGTTGCTATTTATAGAAACTATAGCATATGGCATTATTTCTAAACAAATCCCACCTTAATAGCCTGCAGAATGGGATAGGTGATGGTGTGGTCTCCGCCCATGGTGAGAGGAACACAACCGTTGGAGATGAGTTTGTCGTAGGCTGCCTTGATCTGCTTCACGGCCTCAGGAAGGTTGTAGATGTTCATGGAGACGTCTCCCACATCCGCCACCTGCACGTCCTCAAAGGGGACAGCTCCTGTGTTTCGGGGAACAGAGAAACAGTAATAGCTTAAAGCTGAAGAGTAGCGATAAAACTAATTAATTGGTTTGGAGTTTGGAAAGAAAGAGGGGACACAATGCAGCTTCGATCCATCTTTGACAACATTGAAGAATACAGTGTTCTAGATGATCGAACGTGTAGCAAAGATCTGTACGCGTAGGCCTACGTGCAGATCTTGCGTCACCCGTGACTCACTTTTATTCTCCAATGTTCCAGATCATACGTTGTTTTGCTCCCACCAAGACTGCAGATCTTGGCAAACGCGTGACGTAAACACTAGATTTGATGACGTTACCCGTACACGTTCCCGGACACGTGCTAAAAAGTGCAACATCTAGATCTTGCTAATGTCCCCTCGTGTAAGTGTGTGTGTGTGTCCCATCTGGTCTCCCCAAGTCTCCACAGCGTGCCCCTATAGTTTTATCGGTACTCTGCAGCTTTAAACAAGAGGCTAAACCTTCCATGCAAACACTGTGCCATCATCACATTTTATTCCAAAATTAACTTGTGCTAGATTTCACTTGTTATAGACTATAACGGATCGGAAACAAAGACACACGTACGCACACAGACTAACAGATTCAGACACGCGGGTATAGACACAGACACACACACACACACACACACACACACACACACACACACACACACGCACACACACACAATTCCGCGCGCACACCCACACAATCAATCAATCAATATGAGGCTTATATCGCGCGTATTCCGTGGGTACAGTTCTAAGCGCAGGGATTTATTTTTTTATTTTGTAAATTTTTATTTTATGCAATTTATATGGCGCACATATTCAAGGCGCAGGGATTTATTTATGCCGTGTGAGATGGATTTTTTTTACACAATACATCACGCATTCACATCGGCCAGCAGATCGCAGCCATTTCGGCGCATATCCTACTTTTCACGGCCTATTATTCCAAGTCACACGGGTATTTTGGTGGACATTTTTTATCTATGCCTGTACAATTTTGCCAGGAAAGACCCTTTTGTCAATCGTGGGATCTCAGTTTAACGTGCACACCCCAATGTAGTGTACACGAAGGGACCTCGGTTTTTCGTCTCATCCGAAAGACTAGCACTTGAACCCACACACACACACACACACACACACACACACACACACACACACACACACACACACACACACACACGCACACGCACGCACACACAAACTACACCACAAAACCCACTTCGCTGCACTAGCCAACCCCAATATTACAATCATCTCGATATAATCTTTCTAACCGAGTGTGTGGTTTGCAGCACGGATGATGCAGGATTCCTGTCGAATCTGTCGCGGTCCCAGGCGAGTACCGGACCTGTTGGACGCTCCACTGTCCAGCGGCACTCCAACAAAACACACGTCAAGACCTGATCAAACACACACACATCAAGACATCATCAGTTTGAAAAGGGCATTGGTCACCTACACAACCTGGAGGAACCATAATAACTTACAAGAACCATAATAATTAAATTTGTCTGACCAAATTGAGTATTGGCTGGCCAAGACAAAATATGTGTACTCAGACACTTGAGGACTCCCCCCCCCCCTTAACACCAGCCCTAATCTACATACAGTTTACAAAAAAAGATTCAGTAATCTACCAACTTCTCCACTCGCTGTGTGACTAACATGTATACATAATCATTGACTCATACATGAAAATGTAAAGGCATGACCTCGTCATATGGCTGGTGTCAGGCCTGCCGCACTGATTTTACAAATATTTGCACACACATACACTCACATGCATGCATGCACGCACACACACACACACACACACACACACACACACACTGAGACATAGATACACACATGCAAACAACCTGGCTCAAAGAACGACCAGAGTAATGCACAGACGTTTGCACGCACGCGCACACACACACGCACACACACACCTGCTCGCCTACCCTTTCACCATACACACACACACACACACACTGACACACACATACAAACAAACAAACACATACACACAAACATGCACACACATTCACACCCACACCCACACACACATGCACACGCACGCACACACATACATACACACACCTGCTCGCCCACCCTCCCACACACAGCGGCACACACGCACTCACTTACACACACACACACTCACTTACACACACACACACACACACGCACGCGCGCACGCACACACACATACACCCCCCCCCACACACACACACACAGAAACTCACTGACACAAACACACCTGCACGCCCACCCTCCAACACCACACGCACACTGACACAACAATCATACCCACTCCTACAAACAATACGTACCATCAGTGTTTTCCTGCACAGGGAGCCTCATCATGGAAGCGATGCCGCCGCTTCTCGGCATTTCATTGCCTGACACCGGTGCATTCTTTCTGCTTCTTACACCGCTGGTGCAAAACAACCGTTTAGACCCAGGTTCAAACAACTGCAAAACACGCCTAAGACTGATCGCGTGGGCCATGTTGATCTCTTAGATCAACCGTACTTCTTGTTTCCTTTAAAACTTTGCACAGCTGACTAAGTGGGTCATATATACGCCTAAACGAAATGGCCGAAGCAGCACACTGTAATATCACCAGTGGGAAATTTGGACAACAGAGGGCTACAGTGGAACCTCCTTTTTACGACCCCCCCCTCCCCTCCCACCCCCCCAAAAAAAAGTTCAGACTTCCTCCTCTTTAAGGCCCTCCTTTCCCAGATTGACGTTCTGTTCATATAGCCTCTCGGCTCTGTCAATTTACCTTTATTTTAAGACTCCCTCCTTTTTAAAACCTAACTTTGTTAAAAGGGTTTTGAAGATTGTAAAAAGGGGGGTTCCACTGTAATAGTTATACGGGTAGGCCTATTTGTCGTGTGCAAAGTAGGGCACTTCGACCTTGAGAAAGATAACGCTTCGGTCGGTTCAAATGAAATATAGCTTTGCTGCGACGTGGGTTTCTTAAGGCGAGCATAATAGACTTGAGTTTGTGGTTGTGAGAGAGAGAGAGAGAGAGAAAGAGAGAGAGAGAGAGAGAGAGAGAGAGAGAGAGAGAGAGAGAGAGAGAGAGACAAAAACAAATACACAAACAAACAAGCTCAAATACGGTAACGCTTAATTTGAACCTGAATTTATTGCCGTGCGTCGCAAAACTCCAAGGTAAACATACGTGTAACTCCATCAAAGTATTTCAAACCTGTTGAAAAACATCTACCACAGCAGATTCTTAATGTGTTCCAAGTTACATGTCTTGTTACAAAGGTAAAGTTGGGCCAAGTGGAATGCATTATTTGCAAGGACAAATCTGATCAAGACACATCCTTTTTCAAGACGTACGTGGACCTATACAAAGTGCTGATACGTATATGCACGACAGCAGTTATTCCCTACAAAATAATGGCGCGGGTAGGAAAATGGCGTCACGTGAAAACAACCAATAGATGACATTCTTTGATGGGAAGTGTTCTCGCTTCACAGGAACCTGATATTGCAGATACAGAGGAACCTCCCCTCGCAGACCTCGACAAATCTGAGATAATCAGGTCTTAAAAAGGAGGGAGTCTTAAAATGGGGGTAAATTAACAAAGGTTATGAACGGAAAATCTGAAAAATTAGGGTCTTAAAAAGGAGGGAGTCAAAGAATGGGAGTAAAATGACATAAGTTATAAACAGAAAATCTTTTTAAAAAAAATCAGGTCTTAAATTTGGGAGTCACAAAAGACAGGTTCCACTGTGTGATCCTATGTGAGCGGTTTATCCATACAGCTTGAGGCTGAGCTAATGGCGGCGTTTGATCCCAGGCAGAATGCATAACATTTCAAACAGCAAGTTTGCGGCGGTCATTGCGGTAGTCCCTGCCATGTCGTATGGAGGCGACACCTGGAAGAGCACCAGAAATGAGAAATAATGACAAATTCGTGACAAAACTATGAGAGTTTTTCTTGATAATAATAATAATAATAATAATAATAATAAATGAGCATTTATATAGCGCAACATCATAACTTTACAATGATGCTCTTTGCGCTTGACACATTTAAAATTAAAACACAGTTATACAAGCATTTACATCTAGGCCTACATTCATAGTCAACAACGCTTAATTAAAAGCATACACCATCAAACATACATCACAAAAAATTCTTCCACTAACTAAGTAATAAAAACATGAATAAAATAGGTAGTGAAAACAAGGAAATACCAGCTGAATACCCTTAGTCAAACAGAACATGTTATCAACAATACTGAAAAACAGCCCAAGATGTTTATATACATTGTCACATTATCACTAAAAATGTGATTGAGAGTGGCAGTTGCACGCAAACCCGCACGCGGCATGCACGCACGCACGCCTGTACACACGCACGCACGCACACACACACACAAACCTACATGTACATACGCGCGTGCACGCGAGCAACACACACACACACACACACACACACACACACGCACGCACACACACACGCACGCGCACACACACACATACACGCACACACCACACACACACAGAGTAACGTTTGGCATTTCAATCTATAAGCAACTTAATTTGGAGCCTTTCACACAAAAAAATTTACCTCAAAACCGGTATTTAGTTTATTAACATTAAATAAACAGCTTAGATAACTACTCTTTTGCTCTGTCAGTCGGAATATTTTTAAGGAACGGCCAAACAATTATCCCTGTATTTATTTCAATTCACGCTTCACCATCTGAATAATTGTGCCATTAACTAAATTAGTTTTACCTCCACGACATCACAACCCACAATGTTGAGGTCCGCAGCACCACGCAGAACCTCCAGTGCTTGGCACGTCGTAAGCCCCCCTATTTCTGGTCCGCCTGCAAATGAAAGTGAAGCTAAATGCTGCAATCTAGGGACACTTGAGCTCAGAAACTGTCATTACATCACCTCTCTCTCTCTCTTTATCTCTCTCTCACTCTCTCTCTCTCTTTTCCCCCTGAAGGGGGGTCCCCCCCCCCCTAAATCCGCCACTGTACTGGTTATATCCCGGGGGGGGGGGGGGGGGGGGAGGCGGATACAAACGCTACTTTACAAGAACGTTGGGTTTTTTTCTGCAGAAAAAACTGTTACAGATTATTCCGAAGAAACAGTTATTCGCAATATTTCCGCAGAAAAACATGTAAACATTATGCTGCGGAAAAGCTGTTTTGCTGCAGAAAAAACGATGCTTCAGCGGATGATGACATTACTCAGAAATGCTGCAGAAAAAAAGGGTTTTTTTCTGCAGCATTTCTGTTTGTTCTGCAGAATAACTGAATATAGTCATAATCCGCTAAGGTTACAGATGTCGACCTTGTGTACTTGTCGTGAGAGTAGTTGCTAATTCATGCTGGTGCTAGTATGTGGATGCACAAACGAGTGTTTGTAATCTTACTGAATATTTATTTTATTTTATTTGTTTTTTTTACCTCAGTTGCATGCAGGTTGCTACTACCCTTCTTATTTGCCTTTTTTTCCTTTTCTTTCAGGCTGGGAGTATCCTTCTTCATAGGTCTTTTTTCTTTTATCAATCAAATTCTTACATTTTTAAATCAACAGCCTAAATCATGCTGAATATTAGTGCCAAACAAACAAACAAAAAACAAAACAAACAAATAAATAAACAAACAAACAAACCGGTGCCAGGGGCATAGCTGGGGTCCAGAGCGTCAATGTCAAAGGAGATGTACACCGGTCCCTGTCCCATCATGCCTCTCACTTCCGCCATCAACGGTTCTAACGACTTGTGCCAGCACTCCTTGGCTGTCACCACACGGAATCCCTGAACATTAATTTTTCAGTATTTTAAGATTCAGCATCGAAAGAATGCCAGAAGTGTTCAAAATATGTGTCGTTCTTTAAAATATAAGATTGAGATGTTCGTGTAAAAGGCAACGAATTCGTGATAATGATGCTACTCGTGACATTCCCGTATTTGTGAGAAGTGTTTAACCTAATGACCTGAATGTCAAAGTTTTGTTTTATGCAGGAATTAGGTAGCTTTATTTGTGAAACAACCATCTTATTCTATGAAATCGAAAAGTACTTCAAGTTATGACATCATACACGAGATGCACGTTTGAACTAGCGCAGCGGGACTTTTTGTGGCCGCTGGTTGCATTCTCTAAAAGTTACAGTTGTAATGTTGTAATGTAAGAGGCAGAGGCTGTAATGTTTGTGCGGGTGTCATATGTAGCCGTACGAGGGTTCCAGTGTGTGAGTTGTGCATGGCCGGGCGCTAGAGTGCTGCATGAATGAGTAAGTGCATGTGGAGTTGTATGGCTGGGTGAATTGTGGGTTGCGTACGTCCGAGGGGCACATGTAGCCTGTGTGTCTGAAGTAGTGGGTATGTGTGCGTAAGGGTGTGTTGATATTGAACTTCAGTTGTTGCTTTGTAAATGTCTATGTATCAGTGTATTATGTCTTGCCACACACATGCCAAATTTCCTTGTATTGATGAGGACAATAAAATTTCTTGTATCTTGTATCTTGTAATCAGAAATCATTTATTTATTTCAAACAAAACCTGATTCATAATCTCACACATGACAGATTACTTTAGAAAAAGTACAAAAAGTGAGAAAAAAAGAAATAATTTCTCTCACATGAAGCAACTCTTCATGCCCCCACTCCAGGGGCGGATCACTTCATTTTTAGGGGGGGGGGGGGGAGGGGTCCAAATTTCTTTTTGGGACAATTCGACGTTTAGTTGAGGGCGCGAAGCGTTCGAACCTCTTAGGAGGGTCCGGGGGCTTGATCCCCCGGAAAATGTTGAAAACAAACATGGAACATGGAGCGATCTGGTGCACTCTGAGCCAAGAAACTTCCCCCAATACACCTTCCAAAAAGTAAATTTAAGAAGACAAATTTGGAATAAAACAAGGACAATTGATCGATCTGGTGCAACCTGAGCCAACAAATTACCTAACTACTTTCCAAAACCGTCACTTAGAAGACAAAGGCCGGCTCCCCAGGGGGTCCCCCCGGCCGGAAAATGTTGATACAAATCTGGGAAAGTGGAGCAATCTGGTGCAATCTGAGCCATCAGTTTTTCTTTATTCTCAATTGTATTTATTTATCTTTTTTTAGGCTAGGGGGGGGGGGGAGGTCCGGACCCCCCCCCCCCCCCCCCCCCCCTGGATTCGCCCCTGCACTCAGCCATCCACAAACCTGATCAAGCCCCCATTTGTAATCATCAAGGGAGTTAACACTGCCGTTCAGCCCGATCTGCACCACCCGCGTACAGTCCAGACACCCATACTCCACCGCGCGACGAAACGGTGTCCCGTGCGCTATCGAGGCTCCAAGCATGGTGTCTTGAGTGTCGGGGTGAGCATCCAGGAGGATGAGTCCCACTGGCCCGTGCTTGTCCTGTTGGAAGACACGGATTGTTACAGGCACACTTGTTAACCCGTGATTTGTACAAATGTAAAAAAAATTTACAAATTACGTCAAACCTAAAACCGCGATTTGTAAAAATGTAAAAATGTAAAAATATCGCATTCTACAAAGGAAAAAATGCCTTTTATTATTTATTAATATTTGAGCCTCTATGCTGGGTGGTGGGGGGGGGGGGGTGGTTTGGGCCGGATAGGTAAAATATTACGATTTTTAGCATAACAAAGAAAGAGACAAAAATTATAATAGATCCTTTGACTTTGGGGTAGCGCGACTCTGTTGCTGCTAGCTTTCCACTGCCGGGAGGAAGCGACCCAAATTTCCCAGCGATGGAAAAATAAAGTAATGACAAAAAATATTGTAAAAAAATAATAGATCCCTTGACTTTGGGGTAACGCGACTCTGTTGCTGCTAGCTTTCCACTGGGAGGAAGCGACCCGAATTTCCCAGCGATGGGACAATTAAGTAATGAAAAATATAATGAAAAGAATTCTAATACATCCCTTGATTTTGAGGTAGCGCGAGTCTGTTGCCGCTAGCTTTCCACTGGGAGGAAGCGACCCGAATTTCCCAGCGATGGGACAATAAAGTAATGAAAAAACAAATCTAATTGATCCCTTGACTTTAGAGATGACAAGAAAATATTGGGCGCATTTACGTGATTTGTAATTACATTTGTACAAATCACGGGTTAACAACACTCCTTCCTGTTCGGCTCACCATCTGGATTTGACCTGGCTTTCACGGGAGGGGAGATGTAGCTCAGTCGGTAGCGGCGCTGGTTTTGAAACCAGTCGTCGCTATCGGCGTGGTTTCGACCCCTACGTTCCGCAAGGGATTCATTTCCCAGACTTAATTTTGTGCAGACTTTCCTCGGTGCGCGCATGCGCCTGAGAAAGATCTCAATGTCACAGCAAAAGCTTCAGACCTTGGAAAACACGAATACACGTATGCAGGGGAAAGAACAAATGTCGCTGCACTCTGTCCCCACGAATAGCAGCCTGAATTTCTTATGAAACCACTTGGCAATTAACAAATTGAATTCATAAAAACAATCCCACTGTGCTCAGAGACCGATCAAGGTGTTGATTCTGGTATGTGACCAAATGCAGGGGTGGTCTTATCCCATTTCTTATCCTTTCTCTTATAGTGTGCCTTTAACAATGGAAAGTAAGTTGAAAGTTTTCTGAATTACTCCAAGTGCCTTCAAAAGCAGTCTCGGGTTGCTGGGACTCATTTTTTTTAAGGTGGCTGAATTACCTCTCTAAAAGTGTTATAGAGTCTTCATGCAATGCCCTCAAAGATATAGTAATAAAGAAGCCATTTTGGAGACGTTTTCTGGCGAATTTAATTTTAAGAAGTCCAAGCCGGGGACATTGGTCGTGATGTAATTTAGACACTTTAGCAATGACAAACTCGAAAAAGCTCCAGAACTATGCTAATTAATTAAATCAATGTAAACAGTGGAACAGCTTCACAATTCTGGCCTTCCTACTGAATGGTCTTTAAAGTCGACAGACAGACAGACAGACAGACAAACAGTCAGACAGACAGACAGACAGACAGACAGACAGACAGTCAGACAGACAGACAGACAGACAGACGGACACTGATGTTACTGATAATGAACGCAGAAAGCGTTGCTGTTCACAGTCTCTGGTGCGAATGATTGTCGTTTGATGGACAAAAAAAGATGAATTTGGACACTAATTCTTGCCACAAACCCCAACCTTCATGGCCTGCAGAATGGGATATGTGATGGTGTGGTCTCCGCCCATGGTGAGAGGAACACAACCGTTGGAGATGAGTTTGTCGTAGGCTGCCTTGATCTGCTTCACGGCCTCAGGAAGGTTGTAGATGTTCATGGAGACGTCTCCCACATCCGCCACCTGCACGTCCTCAAAGGGGACAGCTCCTGTGGAGAGAGAACGGATTTCGATACGAAGCTCTGCTGGTAAGCATCGAGATTGAAACCTTGATGTGGTCTTGGGCACAGAGCTCTCAGATGGTCTATCGTCGTTAACATGATTGTATACAGTGCTGTTATACGTATATCTGAGTATAATGTAGAGTTTCCTCATCAGTCATCTCCGGACCCATCAGACCAGACATCCAAGCAAACTATGAGTCTGCAGTCATCTCCGGACCCATCAGACCAGACATCCAAGCAAACTATGAGTCTGCACTCATCTTCGAAACGAAGGAGGAACATCATCATACGTCTATCTACGTATCGTAAAAAGTAGACTGTTAGAAGAGCCAATTAAACAAAAGAAAAAAAGAAAAATGAAACAAAACAACCCAAAACAAAACGGAGTAAACCATCAACATCGAACACTGAAGAAAAAAACAGAAACCGAACCAAGCAACTATAATCAAGCAACGAAAGAAGCAACCAAGCCACAAACCGATCAAGCAACGAAAGAAGCAACCAAGCCACAAACCGATCAAGCAACGAAAGAAGCAACCAAGCCACAAACCGATCAAGCAACGAAAGAAGCAACCAAGCCACAAACCGATCAAGCAACGAAAGAAGCAACCAAGCCACAAACCGATCAAGCAACGAAAGAAGCAACCAAGCCACAAACCGATCAAGCAACGAAAGAAGCACCAAGCCACAAACCGATCAAGCAACGAAAGAAGCAACCAAACCACAAACCGACCAAGCAACGAAACAAGCAACCAAGCCACAAACCGATCAAGCAACGAAAGAAGCAACCAAGCCACAAACCGACCAAGCAACGAAAGAAGCAACCAAACCACAAACCGACCAAGCAAGCAAACAACCAAGCAACCAAACAAAACCAAGCAAAACCAAGCAAATAAACGCACAACCATCGAGGAAGTATGCCCCTCATGGCCTCAATCCTCATCTTATCTTTAAGAAACAGCTGATGTTTTTGCTAAAGTATTTTCCTTATCATCTTTGTTGGTAGCCATGATGGCAAACATTTTAGTTGGTTTAGTTTAGTTTAGTTTGCTTGTTGTGTCGATGTCAATTCTCAGTGTTTGTTTGTGAGTTACTTGTCTTTTGATAGCTTCAAAGCCTCATGGGTCAAAAGCCAAATACAAACCTTCAGAAACTTTGTGTAAACCTGATATTAATTGGACTAAGTCAACTTCACGAAGTCTACTTCACGAAGCTAGCTGCATGAAAGCTTTGGCACTGAATTTCTGGTGAAAAGACTTCGCAAAGTTTTCGCGAAGTCAACTTCGTGCCCTGGGACAGTAGGGGCGACCACCCCCAACCAGGCGCGTTCACAGGTGGCGGATAGTGTGATGGCCTTCAGATATGGAGGTTAGCTGCGAAATAAGCCAGGCTTGCCAGGACGAATAAGCAGTCGCGGACCAACTGGCGGTGCTTCCAACAGGATGGGGCGAGGTAACAGGTGGCACTGTTACACTCAAGAAACACCCCAGGTGTCCAATGACGGGAGCATCATGCGAACAAGAGCCGCATTTTAAGTTCTAGCCCTGGGGAAGGTCACCTCAGATAAACAAACCAGCCAGCTATGGCCAAATAGCCGGGTAGACTGGACTCGACAGCCCTGTAAAGCCACCAGTCTAGGAGAAGGATCACTCCGATATAAAAACACGCTGAAGCCGGATGAGCTGGGCCATGTATGGCGCATAACGACAGCTCAACGCATCAACGCTCATATGACAGACGACAACTTCGTGCTCAATAAAGGACGATATTCACGCCATTGCAATGATGAAGTGCGGGGGACCGGTAGCTCAGTTGGTAAAGCACTTGACATGTGATCCTAGGGTGACAGGTTCGAATCCGGGCCGGGACGGATACGGGTCAATTCTATGTGCAGACTCAGAGACGGTATCCATGTTCCACCCCCGTGTCACAACAGTGGCACGTAAAATAGCAGATGGCTAAACAGACTCTATTGCTGCTAGCTTTCCACTTGGAGGAAGCGACTCGAATTTCCCAGCGATGGGACTATAAAGTTATGAAAATGAAAAAGAAAAAATCAAAACTTGACTAAATGTAAAAAGAAAACTATTTCCTACCGAGATCGTAGTGTGCAGATCGAATGGCACAAGACTCCTGTCGGATCTGTCGTGGTCCGAACCGTGTCCCTGACTTGATGGACGTTCCACTGTCCAGTGGCACTCCCACAAAACAAACGTCCAGACCTGCCCAGTATACATCGGAATAAAACAAACTCCCACAAATCACACGTTCAGGCCTGCCCAGTATACATCGGAATAAAACAAACTCCCACAAATCACACGTTCAGGCTAGGCCTGCCCAGTATACATCGGAATAAAACAAACTCCCACAATAAACACGTTCAGGCTAGGCCTGCCCAGTATACATCGGAATAAAACAAACTCCCACAATAAACACGTTCAGGCTAGGCCTGCCCAGTTTTCATCGGAATAAAACGAACTCCCACAATAAACACGTTCAGACTAGGCCTGCCCAGTATACATCGGAATAAAACAAACTCCCACAATAAACACGTTCAGGCTAGGCCTGCCCAGTATACATCGGAATAAAACAAACTCCCACAATAAACACGTTCAGGCTAGGCCTGCCCAGTATACATCGGAATAAAACAAACTCCCACAAAACACGTTCACAGGCCTGCCACAGTATTCATCGGATTAAAACAAACTCCCACTAAATACTTTACCAGACTGATCTGCCTGAGTTATTCATCAGATTAAAACAAAGGATTAAACAAGCAGCCACAACTATGTAAGTGCATTGAGTTAAAAATGGCTAATGCAGAAAGTAAATACAAATAATAGATCAGGTAAAAACATTTTAAAAAAGAACACCACCAACATTTACGGAAACGCGTCAGGTTAAATCGGATGAAACAGACACCCAAATCAATGGAACTGGGTCCTAAGGGGCGGGGAGGGGCGGGGGGGGGGGAAGAACAATGAAACAACCCCCGAATCTATGGAACCGCATCAGGATTAAAACGAATAATGATAATAATAATAATAAATGATCGGGGGGGGGGGGGGGGGGAGCATAATAAAACAAACCCCCGAACCTGTGAAATCGCGTCAGGATAAAAACGACTGAAACAAACTATAGATACCAAGGCCATTCTTTAAATGGATAAATAGGTGGCTCACCATCAGTATTTTCCTGAACTGGGAGTCTCATCATGGAAGCAATTCCTCCACTTCTCGGCATTTCATTTCCTGACAACGGTGCATTTCGTCTGCTTCTAACGCCATTGGTACAAAAAAATCGGTTGGACCTCAAAACTTGCTTGCAAATCATGGACTTCATCGTGTGTATCTCGACTTATCACTCGGAACTTCTGGTGACTCTTAATCCTGGACAAGATACTGACTGTTCTACATTGACGAGTGTTCTTAAAGACATACGATATCTATATAAAATTATGGGGAAAACACAACCAATACGTCTATTTGAACCTCTGTTTCGAAGTGAAATATTTGACGTCAAAAGCTAAACAAAGTTAGAAAAGACGTCATACCGCGAATTTAATAGTAACACGTAAAAATTCTTTCACTTCTTCTGCATGTCTCCCTAGAAAGTGACAAAGAAATTCAAGAACGAAGTTTGTCTCGGTGACTTTAACATAAAAGCAGTATACCAATAATGAGTATTTATATTATAAGGTCACCATCTGGCTGTGCGTGTATCGGTACCGTATATCATTAACTAATGCTGACTAAGTGCTAAACACACAAAGAGAGAGAGGCAGAGACAGAGACAGAGAGACAGAGAGAGGGAGAGAGAGAGAGAGAGGGAGAGAGAGAGAGAGAGAGAGGGAGAGACAGAGACAGAGACAGAGAGACAAAGAGAGAGAGAGAGAGACAGAGAGACAGAGGGAGAGAGAGATCGAGAGAGAGAGAGAAAGAGAGAGAGAGAGAGAGAGAGAGAGAGAGAGAGAGAGAGAGAGAGAGCGAGAGAGATGTGGTGGTAGGGGTGTGGGGTGTGGGGGTGAAACAGACACATGCCGACGCATGCACACATTAGTTATTGTACTTATAAATAAGGACATAGTTTGACCCAGTGTGCTTTTTACATTTCGTCAAGTTTTGACTAAATGTATTAACATAGAGGGGGAATCGAGACGAGGGTCGTGGTGTATGTGTGTGTGTGTGTGTGTGTGTGTGTGTGTGTGTGTGTGTGTGTGTGTGTGTGTGTGTGTGTGTGTATGTGTGTGTGTGTAGAGCGATTCAGAGTAAACTACTGGACCGATCTTTATGAAATTTGACATGAGAGTTCCTGGGTATGATATCCCCAGATGGTTTTTTTTCCATTTTTTCGATAAATTCTTTGATGACGTCATATCCGGCTTTTTGTAAAAGTTGAGGCGGCACTGTCACACCCTCATTTTTCAATAAAATTGATTGAAATTTTGGCCAAGCAATCTTCAACGAAGGCCGGACTTCGGTATTGCATTTGAGCTTGGAGGCTTAAAAATTAATTAATGACTTTGGTCATTAAAAATCTGAAAATTGTAATTAAAATAATTTTTTTATAAAACGATCCAAAAACAATTTCATCTTATTTGTCATCATTTTTTGATTCCAAAAACATATAAATATGTTATATTTGGATTTTAAACAAGCCCTGAAAAAAAACTATGATTAAAAATAAATTTTCAAAATCGATTTAAAAACAATTTCATCTTATTCTTTGTCCGTTCCTGATTCCAAAAACATATAGATATGATATGTTTGGATTAAAAACACGTTCAGAAAGTTAAAAAGAATAGAGATACAGAAAAGCGTGCTATCCTCCTCAGCGCAACCGCTACTACGCTTTTCTGGATTGTCAATTTCACTGCCTTTGCCACGAGCGGTGGACAGACGATGCTACGAGTGTACGGTCTTGCGGGAAAAAATGCAGTGCGTTCAGTTTCATTCTGTGAGTTCGACTGAGCTTGACTAAATGTTGTATTTTCGCCTTACGCGACTTGTTTATATAGTGGAGCTGAAATTTTGATCTCTTTAAAAAGTATTCTTTTTCGAAATAAACGTTTTCTTTAAAACAAAAAAACAAACCCTACCCCAAAAACGTTTTTGAAGACAATATACACAGAAACGAAGAAACGAAGCAAAATCTTTTAATAAACTTTTATCACCACTCTTACCCGCTCCGACATCCTCTCTCCCTCGCTCCTCCCCCCCCCCCCCCCCCCCCCCCCAACACATTACCTATTTTCATGTCCCTAATAGATATTAGTATCTGTGAGGACGTAAAGGACCCCCATAGTTTCGGCATAGTTTCCCAGTGTGCATCCAGACTCAAAAAAGGATTGGGAGTTGTGTTTTGCAGAGGGAGTGGGGGGGGGGGGGGGGGGGGGAGGGGCGGTGTAGCTTATCTCCCTAAAGCGGGAGACATGATAAGCTACACATACGGGCATATGCGTATTCATGCTTCACGCATTATTTATTTGACACGGCACCTGCTATGTACTCTGAAGGGCAGAATCAGTAGGCCTACTATCGAAGGGTGTTTTTTTGTTCAGTGTAGAGTTTACACAAGATCAACGAGGCCGAGAAGCGAAATATCAACACGGCGAAAGATGAAAACGTCACACCGGCACTGAGCAGAGCCTGAGAGATCAGAACAGAATAGAACAGAAGAATGCTTTATTTAACGAGGGTAATATAGTAAGCAGTGGTCTGCTTTTTTACATCTGATCCCAGCCTTAAAGAGAGAGAGAGAGAGAGAGAGAGAGAGAGAGAGAGAGAGAGAGAGAGAGAGAGAGAGAGAGAGAGAACTTCGGGTCAAAGGTTGTGACCCCATTAAGAACTTCCGGGTTGAAGTTGCTTGACGACGCACAGCTTTCAAAATGGCGGCTACATGAACGATAGCCTGTCGCTCAGTATTATTTTTCTTGTGTTGCTTTCTAGTTATGATTATCTGAGACGAACATCGATTCAGAATGTTTTTGGAAGGTCTTCTTACAACCAAGACAAACCCGGTAGGTGGATAATAATTTACATGATTGAGTTTAAACTTCTCTGCCACTCGTCAAAGCTCGGATCACGACTCACTCTCTCTGTTTCTGTCGCTCTGATTAGGCCAACAAAAAAAATTGTCTGTTTAGGGTAACATGACCAAAAAAAGTAGGGTCGGTAGGTAGGTAGGTTTTTTTTTGTTTTGTTTGTTTGTTTTGTTTTTTTTGTTTTGAAGGGAGAGAAAGAGAGAGAGAGAAAGAGAGATTCTACAGTGTATGTTCAAATTCACTTGTAAACCAAAATAAGTTCACAAATACATCCACACAAAAAATTGTCATCTAACTTTAATTGTTTAAAAGAACACCACAGTTGAAACAAGAATCTTAAACTGAAACATGTTTTTCCTCTCCTTTGTTTTGTATCTATACTTTAATGTCTATTTCTTCTTTTGTTTTCTTTTTATACCCTGAAAAAGTCCACAGACCTCAAATGTTGACTTGAATGAAATCATTAAACATTTTCATTCAACAGAAACATGTTCAAATTCACATATTTAAACCAAAATAAGTTCACAAATACATCCGCACAAATTTTTTTAATTGTTTGAAAGAACACCACAGTTTAAACAAGAATCTCAAACTGAAACAGGATTTTCCTCTACTTTGTTTTGTATCTAGACCTGTGTCTTTTTTACATCCTGCAAAAAGTTCACAGACTTCAAATGTTTACTTGGGTGAAATCATTTAGCATCCTTTCTGCCTGGCGAGTACACTTTAAAAGTTTTAGTCAACAATCTCAAAATGTCGTGGTGAAATCATTTTCATGTGACACTTTGATGAACTTTAACACACACACACACTCACAAAAACACACCCCCCCCCCCCCAAAAAAAATAAAATAAAAATAACAACAAAAAAAACGCACAAACAGTTGACATAGTTCTAGAGATGCAATGGATGAAAGATTGGGTTTGTGCTAGTGAGACTGTGCCAAAAGGTCAGGTGTCATGTCTACTGTCCCGAATGACACACGATTGCTGACATTTCACCATTGCCAACAGAATAAACAAATAAGAAATAGGTAGAAAATGAATGTGAAAACTGACTTTAATTGTTGATCAGTATTTTCTATACCACTAACAAATAATCTACTTGCACATAGCTGTTTGGCAAATGTATGTTGCATGGGACACACTGACATGAAAGTGGAAGATGTTTTTCCCTCTAGAGAAACTACATATCAAGTTACACTTTTTGTGCTCTTCCATTCCAGTTGGCAATCAATTGTTAACGCATGTTATTAGAAAAAATAGAACGAAAACAGATTAGATAGAATGAAAAATGTACTGGTGATGTCATTTGGGACATACTGACATGAAAACGTCACCTTTTGGCACAGTCTCTAGTTCACTTCTTTCTGCCAAATGGCCTCTGAGTGATGGGTGTGTTGTTGCACAAGAATTGAAGGATTTAAACTCGCCAAGCGAAAGGCCCCAGTCCAGTTCAAAGCCGTTCTCACCAGAAAGAGATAGCAGAGCAGGACACCCACCACATCCTACAAGACTGCGGGAACTTCCAGTTGTTGAGAAGGAAGATGTGGCCGGAGCCGACCCCCATCCAGGATAAGCTGTACGGCACGGCGGCGTCCCTGCAGATGACCACTACATTTCTAAATTGGACTGGTCTCCACGTGTAGCGGCAACAAGAAGAAGAAGAAGACCAGAAAGAGATTCCGATCCCAAACACTGAACCTCGTAACCCTTAAGAAGGTCGGAATGAATGTCTTCGTAGATGTAGTGAAGTGTTGTTGATGTTGGGTATCTACTTATTAATTTCGTTTGTTCAAGATGGTCACACTTTTGAAAAACAATTGCATAACAGGTGCCGGCTTTGGCACTCGCCGCACTGATTTCGCGATGGGTAGCCATTTTTTTCACTTCTGTGATGACAAGGGAGGCTAATCTTAATGCTTGGTTACTTCCAGTATGGCGCGCGACGCTCACTTTCGTTCCTAATGAAACGCCAAATGTCTCTTTTTAGCATTTTTACCTCTTTTTTTTTTCTTTTTTTTTTGAAATCAAAAAAAAGTTTTTGGGTCGGCGCCAAATCGATAGGGTCGGTCGGGTTACCCTAAACAGACAATTTTTTTTTTTTGGCCCTATGTTCCACTCTCTCTGCGTGTGTCTGACTTCCTCTGTCTCTCCAGCTCTGTCCGTCTGTGTGTATGTGTGTGTGTGCGTGTGTCTGTGTGTGTGTGTGTGTGTGTGTGTGTGTGTGTGTTTGTGTGTGTGTGTTTCTCTCTCTCTGTCTCTGTCTCTGTCTCTGTCTTTCTCTCTCTCTCTCTCTCTCTATCACACCTACACACTCTCTGTATCCATATGTTCGTTGACACATTCACCCGATTGATTTAGTGGTTATATTATTTTTGTTTCTCTTTCCCATGCTGAAAAAATCAAGTTTTAGTTTGCTGACAACATTTAGTACATTTACATCATCTCATTAATTATGTTCTTGATCTTGGACCTGTATTTCCTGTTTTCACAAGTTATATTTCTGATTTAACACGCTTTACTTGAGAATGAGGATTTGTTTCTCTCATTTGATATTCCAAGCTCTCGCATTAAGCTCTCACAACCTTAGAGTTATAGAAGCAAAGGAAAGCATTCGGGGTGGAAATCTCACAATACAGTGGAACCACCAATTTACGACTTTTAAAAAATCATTAAATTAAGGTCTTAAAATGGGGGTTTGAGTTTTTGGGGCTGTCATGAACTTGGTTGCAGTGTACTGTCATGTTTACACACAAACATACACACACTGTTGCAGTTTACTGTCATATCAACACACCCACACACACACACACACACATTACAGCATAATAACTTAAAACTTATCCTTGACGATACAAAGGATTTGTGTCTTCCCGACTCCTAAGGAAGTCGCGATTGCCATTTCGCTTGATAACTTTAGCTCTCGATCTACTCAAGAGTCAGCGCTTTTCTCTTTCTTTTGCCAATCTTCGTTTGTCAACAAGTCGTCGGAAAACTGACAAGATAGCGAACAGAGGAAAACCAAATGTATTTGGATCTCGCACGCGCGAGATTTCGGTGTTTTTTCTTCCGTCTCGGAACGGAAGTTGCCATGTTGTGTTTTCGTCTGCTCGAAAAATGCGCGAAAGTCGTAAATCATCCCCAAAAGCTTGGTCGTAAGTCGCGTTTTGGGATGAGTCGTCCACTGGGGGTTCATTATATAGTAAAATGCATCCGTGGAGGCAAATTCAGTCGTAAAAAGGGAGTAGTCGTAAAAAGGGGAGGGGAATTCCACTGTATCTGCAAATACAATGTACTCCATTTTCAAGTTCTCACAGCATTCGTAAAATTTAAACAAAGAGCATGTAGGGCGGTTATCTAGCAAGAACCGCGAAGATTTCAAATGGATGTTACACCCTTCACTTTACAGCATACATTGCAGCTTTGTACTGTGACTAAAATTTTCCTCTTTGCACAAACTTTGAAACCTGGTCTAAGTACTGTAACATTGTTCATTTTACATTTCGAGTCAATTAATTCAGAGCATTATTTCTCTAAACACTCTGCACTTTTCAGCATGCAATGAGATCCTCTCTTTGCCTATCATACCTGTGTAAAGTACTTTAAGGTTGCATATTTTCAATATATATATTTTATTTATTACATGTATTTATTTGATCTTAGAAACAAAGGGAAGTAAGCACTCTTAATGCATACAACATGTTCAATAGAGTATACAAGCATTATTTGTCTATTTATCAATTTGCATTTATTTATTTCCTTCTTTCTTTATTTATTTTAGATACTCTGCTCTGTTTATTTATTTATTAATTAATTTATTAATTAATTAATTTATTTTTTAATATATTTTCTTATTTATTTGTTTATATTAGATACTCTAGCTGCTCTGTACTGTACAACTTTCAGTGAAGTTGTGTCTTTTGCAGGATGTAATTCCGGGTCTGTCAGGAACAGGGAACATAAGGAACACAAAGGGGAAACTCTTACGCAGACCCCGAGCACCTCCCAGACTTCCCCCACTCACGCCAGAAGATGAGGCGGAGAAGAGCAGAATGTCAGACAGCAGCTCCCCAGAGCGACATCCCTTTGCTGAGGTCTTCGACATGTTTGACTTGCGAGAAGAGGATCACTTGTCTCCCGTGCCGAGCGGAGCTCCCAGCCTTGCCTCCCCTCCTCCTTCCGAGTCGGCTCCGACTCGTAACACCTACCCCTTCCGCTCGCCTGCGAGCAACGTCACATCTTTTGTGTCCAGAGACGATGAGAAGTATGTCCTTGACCCCATGTTTAGAGGTCGAACGAGCCTGGGCACGTACGTTGACGGAAAAGGCCTGGGCACGCCGTTCAAATCGCGAGGTCCTGAGGCCTTCCCGCCTCGCGCCCCGAAACAGATACAGGACATTATGCTGGACTATGACTGTGATGACATTCGTTTCTTTGACCCTCCGGCCTTCACCTTGGAACATTTTATGGCGGCGGTTGCAGAACGGAGTCACATGCCCATGCGGACGGTGCGAGAGATTGTGACGTCAAGACACAACGTGAAAAGGCTGACGGACTTGCTGGCTGATGAGAAAGTTCATCCTCACACGCAGAGAAAGATTAACACCATCTGCTTGGACCCGGAAGGTAAGATTAGAATGTTTATTGCGTTGTTTACTTTTGCTGTACAGTGGAACCCCCCTTTTAAGACCTCAAAAAATCTAAGAAAATCAGGTCTTAAAAGGGAGGGAGTCTTAAAATGGAGGTCAATTTACAGGGGTTATGAACAGAAAATGTGAAAAAAACAAGGTCTTAAAAGGGGTGTTCCACTGTATGTATCTGCACATGCAGCTGGTTTTTGTATGTGTTTGTATGCATGTTTATTTGGTTGTTCGCTTGTTTTTGTTTGTTGTGTGCATATTTATTTTACTTTTTTTTTAATTCTTTGTTTGTTCTGCTTTTTGTGTTTTATTGTGTGTATACTCCTTTCCTTTGTACAGTACTCATTTTTTTAATGGAAGTTTAAACAATGTGGCAACAATGCTTTACCTCACCTATACCTAACTACTCACACTGTGTATCTGAAATTTAACGAGTTTGAATTAGTAAGGTTGGCAGATAACTCTTCTTGTGCAGTATATATGACATTCTCCCCTTCTTGTTTTTCTGTCAAAAGAAACATTTTCAAGGGAACATGCAGACAGTGTACATGTATAGATTCTACACAAAGAGGAAAAAATAGTTTTTGAGGGTTTGTTTATTTATTCAGTTATGTTTTTGATGTTCTTGTTATGGTTGATATTGTTGTTGTTTTTGTTTTCAATACAGGGGAATCCCCCTTTTAAGACCTCCAAAAATCTGAGAAAATCAACCTTAAAATGGAGGGAGTTTTAAAATGGGGGTTAAATTACAGAGTTTATAATCGAACAGAAAAAAATTAGAAATAGGGTCTAAAAGGGAGGGAGTCATAAATTGGAGGGTCTTAAAACAGGGTTCCACTGTATCCAATCAAGCTAGTTTATCATTATATTTTTCAATTACAGAAAAGAATGTGCCATTATGCGAGCCTCGCATCCCCCAGCATCAGCTGCTATTGGAGATGGCAGCCATGATCAAGCAACACATGCGTCTTCACATGCATGCGGACGTTCGTACCATCATCCGGCCGGCTCCAAAATTCAGTCCCTCCTACCACGGTGGGGACACTGTTTCCGTCCCGCACACTGAAATCATTCTGTACGAAGATGATTTGGTTGAGATGGCTAGTGTGGCTACTGCTGTTAAACAGTGAGTTCATTTATAAGTTTATCGTTTGTTTATTATGGTTGAAGGTGCTTAATTGGATTAACGCGATTTCAGTGGTGGGACCACACTCACCACCCCCACCCCTCCCTCTCCTCGTAAGGTTAGAAAAACGCTGAGAAAACCAGGTATTTAGGGAGTCTTGAAATGTTGGTAAATCATTGCAGATTCATTGAGTACAAAATCTTGCGAAGCATTTAATTAGTTCTTATAAGGTTGTTGTTTTTATTAAAAGGTGGGTTCTGTTGTATAGACTTGGGAGATATGCTGTGGTGTTATAATTGTCTTAATTTCTTCTTCTTCTTCTGCGTTCGTGGGCTGAAACTCCCACGTACACTTGTGTTTTTGCACGAGTGGAATTTTACGTGTATGAACGTTTTTACCCCGCCATTTAGGTAGCCATACACCGCTTTCGGAGGAAGCATGCTGGGTATTTTAATGTTTCTATAACCCACCGAACTCCGACATGGATTACAGGATCTTTTACGTGCGCACTTGGTCTTGTGCTTGCGTGTACACACGAATTAGGGGGATAAGCCACTATAGCAGGTCTGCACATAAGTTGACCTGGGAGATCGGAAAAATCTCCACACTTAACCCACCAGGCGGCCGCGGCCGGGATTCGAACCCTTGACCTTCCGATTAAGAGGCTGACGTCTTACCACCCCGCCACAGCGCCCGTGTGTTTAATGGTCAATGGTTAAGTATTATGTGTGGGTGTGCCTGTGCATGTGTGTGTGTGCGTCTTCATGTTTGTGAGTGTGTGTGTGTGTGTGTGTGTGTGTGTGTGTGTGTGTGTGTGTGTGTGGTTTTTTTTGTGCATACGCATATGTGCGTGCATGTGTGTGCACTGTGTGTGTGATAAACAGAGAGATAGGTAATCTTCTCCTTCTTCAGCGTTCGATGATGGTTGTGTCTGTATAAGTATATTCTTTGGCCCGTGATGTTGACAAAGTGGGCTGCCAGTTTGAGGTCCTGTGTGGGCGGGGATATAGCTCAGTCGGTAGCGCGCTGGATTTGTATCCAGTTGGCTGCTGTCAGCGTGAGTTCGTCCCCACGTTCGGCGAGAGATTTATTTCTCAGAGTCAACTTTGTGTGCAGACTCTCCTCGGTGTCCGAACACCCCCGTGTGTACACGCAAACACAAGACCAAGTGCGCACGAAAAAGATCCTGTAATCCATGTCAGAGTTCGGTGGGTTATAGAAACACGAAAATACCCAGCATGCTTCCCCCAAAAGCGGCGTATGGCTGCCTAAATGGCGGGGTAAAAACGGTCATACACGTAAAATTCCACTCGTGCAAAAAATACAGGTAGTGTACGTGGGAGTTTCAGCCCACGAACGCAGAAGAAGAAGAAGAGGTCTTGTGTGCTGCCCCCCATGCAGAGAGAGATGGGTAATCAAGTCAAAATCCGTGTTGGGGAATGCGTGTGGAAGCAGTAAATTGTGTTTCCCTGTGTGAATTGTTTTCTTACAATATGTAAAGAAATATTTGTGTGTTTGCAGAGAGTCGGAGGCTGCAGGTACCGATGTTATCATTCACTCCGCAAGGTCGCGGTACTTCCAGGATTCCGCTGCTCGCAGCCATTCTCCATATGGTATGTAGACTAGTAATTGGTGAATGTATATTATATATAGAAAGAGTTATATGAAGTCTTATATCGCGCGCGTATCTCCAGACTCGGACTCAATGCGCAGGGATCTATTTATGCCGTGTGAGATGGAATTTTATTTACACAATACATCACGCATTCACATCGACCAGCAGATCGCAGCCATTTCAGCGCATATCCTACTTTTTACGGCCTATTATTCCAAGTCACACGGGTATTTTGGTGGACATTTTTTATCTATGCCTAAACCAATTTTGCCAGGAAAGACCCTTTTGTCAACCTTGGGATCTTTAACGTGCACACCCCAATGTAGTGTCCAATGTAGTTATAAGGACCTGTCAAAAATTGTTTATAAGTTTTGGTCTTCTTTTTCTTCTTCTGCGTTCGTGGGCTGAAACTCCCACGTACACTCGTGTTTTTTGCACGAGTGGAATTTTACGTGTATGACCGTTTTTTACCCCGCCATTTAGGCAGCCATACGCCATTTTCGGAGGAAATAAGTTTTGGTCGTGGAGGCATGTTTTGCAACCTCCTAAAATATGAGAAAAATGAGGTCTTAAAAGGGGGAGAGTCTTAAAATGGGGGGGGGGGGGGGGGGAGGGGATCTAAAAAGGGGGGTTCCACTGTACAATAAGAATGTATTTGTTATGTTTTTTGTAGAATCAGAATGTCTTAGAATCTGAGGGTTTGAGTTTACTGTGTGTTGCAGCTTCCCCTGAAGACGGGTCCATCTCTCCTTCAGAGCTTGCCATTCTGGATTCCCTCATTGCTGGCGGTACGGTGCTCAGTCTCAAGGTAAGGCAAAACAAAAAATATGTTCAGACATGGGAATAAAAAAAAGGTCAAAAAGGATCAAGGAATCAAGGTTTGCCAAATTTAAAATGAGACACAATTTTGAAGATTTCAACACAGTTTTCTTAATCTTGATAAAAGAGAAGAATTTTAGGGGAAGCGATTTACACAGGGGAAATGTTGCTATGCTTCAAAACCAATCTAATTTGTTGATTTTTAATAACCAACATGGAGACCTAGATAGTTTTAAAAGGAGGAATTTGTCCAAAAAGACCGGGATTTTTAGATTCTCATGCCTGATAGGTTGGATGAAAACAACTCAGAAAGAACTGCAGTGTATCACAGCTATATAGTTTCCTGAAGGTAGTAATACTCTTTAAGAGACCGCAACACGGTGGCCTAGTGGTAAGGCGTCCGCCCAGTGAGCGGGAGGTCGTGGGTTCGAACCCCGCGGCCGGGTCATACCTAAGACTTTAAAATTGGCAATCTTGTGGCTGCTCCGCCTGGCGTCTGGCATTATGGGGTTAGTGCTAGGACTGGTTGGTCCGGTGTCAGAATAACTGGCGGAAACCTTCCTATTACTTGCCATGTGTCTAGATGTTTGACTGTTGCATTTCATAGTTAGCAAAGAAATCTTTTTTTAATTTATTCTTGTGCACATTGAACATGAAGAAAACGGACTTTTCCCTGCCATACAAAATGCTTGAATTCTGCAATGGATGGTAAGGGAAGTATATAATCATGTAGAATGTGATATCCTAACATGGATAGTTTCCCCTTATATACACTTGACGGTTTTGTTTTTGCAGGCTCATTTTATCGATGCCTTGCCTGACATCAGCCCTCTGTCTCGCACCCTGGTCTACCTCAATCTGTCCTTCAACAACTTCCAGGTCAGTTGATGACAACTTCAAGTTCTATTGATGATCTAATTGTGATGGTGTGTGTTTGTACGTGTGTGTGTGTGTGTGTGTGTGTGTGTGTGTGCGTGTGTGTGTGTGTGTGTGTGTGTGTGTGTGTGTGTGTGTGTGTTAGAGAGAGATAGAGAGAGATAGAGAGAGAGAGAAAGAGAGAGAGAGAGAGAGAGAGAGAGAGAGAGAGAGAGAGAGAGAGAGAGAGAGAGGGGGGGGGGGGGAGGGGCTACAACTTGGGGAATAAACAATTAACTTTTTCAAAATACAAGTATATTTATAAATATAGTGAGTTTTTAATCTCACAACTGTGGTCATTCCTAAAGTTGTTGCTAATTTGAAGTGCTCTTCATTTCTGAACTTTTAAGCTATGTTTCTATAGAGTGATGGGATGTGGCGTGCGGTGGCCATTAAAAGGTTTAGTGGCTGGTGAATTTTAGTGTTCGTGTTTCCATTAAAAGCGGCGTGGTCGGCAGATTTTTTCTTTCTGGCTTGACTTCTGAGGATCAATCAGTCAAAAACTCACACAACCATGCTTGAATTAAGGTCCATTATATCTGAAGCTACTTAATTGTGTTGGTGAAAAAAATGAAAAGATGAGAAAATGAAATAGAAAAACCCGCTTTTATTTCAACGTAATGCTAAAAAATCGTAATGAACCCGGTGCCTTTAACAACCGTTGAGGAAATTCTTGCCTGATCATGTGCAGTTCAGGTTCATGTATTTGACAAAAAAGAGTCAACATAGATTCTTCTTCTGCTTCTGCGTTCGTGGGCTGAAACTTCCACGTACACTCGTGTTTTTTGCACGAGTGGAATTTAACGTGTATGACCGTTTTTTACCCCGCCATTTAGGCAGCCATACGCCGTTTTCGGAGGAAGCATGCTGGGTATTTTCGTGTTTCTATAACCCACCGAACTCTGACATGGATTACAGGATCTTTTTCGTGCGCACTTGGTCTTGTGCTTGTACACACGGGGGTGTTCGGACACCGAGGAGAGTCTGCACACAAAGTTGACTCTGAGAAATAAATCTCTCGCCGAACGTGGGGACGAACTCACGCTGACAGCGGCCAACTGGATACAAATCCAGCGCGCTACCGACTGAGCTACATCCCCGTCCGTCAACATAGATTATAAACAATGTTGTAGGGGGTCTTCGCAGATTTGGGAAGACTAAGACCACGCCTGGAGTTTAAATGCCAATGCCATGCGGTGCAGCACCTTTTTTGCTCCATGGCTCTTGAGAAGACCATCATGTGTTTGATTCAAATTCAGTGCAATACGTGTACCCTGTTTTTCAGTATGTGCCAATGGAGATTCTGGACCTGTGGCAGCTAGAAGTGTTGAAGCTGAGAGACAACCCCCTGGTGGAAATACCTCAGGATATCGACAGGCTCAGGAACCTCAAGGTCTTCATCGCCTCCTACTGTCTCCTGACAACAATTCCACCCAGGTAAGTACAGTGGTACCTGCGATGAAAGGACACCCTGTGGACCATCCAAAAGTGTCCCTACATTGCAGGTGGCCTGTCATGACAGGTATATTTGGGAGATAGTAGAAGAAGGGACAACAGAATGTGTCCTTTTAACACTTTCTACCCCACCTATGTTGACCAAGTTTTTTTTTAGCCGAGACCAGCTGTGCTGCAGCAGGTCACTCAAAATTGTAGTAACTGTGTAGTAACTGTGTATCAAACCGCTGGAATGCAGGCGTTAGATCAACGTTACAGGAAGCGACTGAAGCTAACAGTCTGAGCGGATATATTCGTACCTGATCAGAGAGCCATATGAGTGGGTACGGATATATCCGTACCTGGGAGACAATGCGATAAGGGAGGGCCACACATCACATGTACCACTGTACAGTCAAACCTGTATATAACCACCAGGCCAAACATGGTTGTTATAGACAGGTGCTATCTTTCTTTCTTTATTTGGTGTTTAACGTCGTTTTCAACCACAAAGGTTATATCGCGACGGGGAAAGGGGGGAGATGGGATAGAGCCACTTGTCAATTGTTTCTTGTTCACAAAAGCACTAATCAAAAATTTGCTCCAGGGGCTTGCAACGTATATGTAGTACAATATATTACCTTACTGGGAGAATGCAAGTTTCCAGTACAAAGGACTTAACATTTCTTACATACTGCTTGACTAAAATCTTTACAAAAATTGACTATATTATTCTATACAAGAAACACTTAACAAGGGTAAAAGGAGAAACAGAATCCGTTAGTCGCCTCTTACGACATGCTGGGGAGCATCGGGTAAATTCTTCCCCCTAACCCGCGGGGGGTATAGACAGGTGCATGATGGTTGCTGTTGAAAGTTGATTTATATGGAAGACAATCTCCTCTGGTTGTTGTGGGCAGGTGGTTACTTTCGAGAGGTGGTCGCAAGAGCAGGTTCAACTACATGTATATCATTTACAGTGGTACCCCTAATTGTGATTGGTCAATCATAGCTCAATCAGTACTGCGCTGGCTTTGTTACAAGTTCATTGCTATTGGTGATGGTTTGAGGCCCAGGTATGGTAGGGGATTTATGTGTATTCCCCGGAGTCAACATACATGTCAGTGCAGTTGCTTAAGTGGATGGAATTGTACTGCCCTCGTGTGCAAATTCAAATGCATTCAAAAAGACCAATGCACATGTTAAAAATCCTGAGTTTCCGGTGAAAGTTTGGGGACTTGGAATAAGGCATAGATACCATGCACACATATACCCTCAACGACAACATCATGCTCGCAGTCAATGCGGCTGGGTAAACACGATGTGGCATGCACAACTCTCACCATTAGGCAACACTGAGAGTATAAAAAGCTCAGGAATTAATGCAGAAGAAGGAGAAGAAGAAGAAGAAGAAGAAGAAGAACCAGCCCCCATTTAAGAGCCCCCAGTTTAAGATTTGCCTTAAATGTCCTTGCATGTCTACATTTTTATACCAAAATCGCCATTTGACCATTAAAATGCAGAGTCTATTATCTACAATTATCAACAATACACCCCCTTTCGATCAGGAAAGACGAAGCCTGTGTAGCCGTTTGAAAATTCCTTGTAGTATACCAGCGTAGTACTCATAGTAGGATATCCTTATTTAGAAAATGCCGCCAAGCGCAAAACTCCTCTCAATTAAATCCCGTGCATTTCGTGCGTTTAAAAAAAAGCGTGAACAGTGCTCCAGTGTCAAACTGTTGCTGCACTTGTTTGGGCGTGGCTATAAGCACAGCGACATGAATTTGATTGGTCAGTATTTTTAGGCAAAGCACATGTTCTCAGCAAACAGAAAACAAAATATTGGAAGCGTCAGTCACGCTACCGAAAAATAAAATCTTTTTTTACATATATTTTTTTTTCTATAACTTTTTTCCCCATGGTTCATTCATCATCTGACATAACTTTTTAGCGAAATCTAACCATAAGATTATTGAAAAAATGTAGACGACCACCTTTAAGTAACTCCCCTAGCTCTTTTACTACCCGGCTTTCTCAGATATTATTAACTTCTATTCAATACAACATTATATTACCCACATTTTAAGACTATATAACGTACCTCCTTTTTAAAGGCTTTATTTGCTGAGATTTTGTCTTATTCATTATTGTGCACAACTACAAATGACTGTTCTGATCATATATCTAGATATGATTTCTCTGTTTCAGTTTTTTCACTCTTGAAAATCTGGAACATGTGAGCGTGGCTTACAACAAGTTGACCTTCATTCCTAATGAAATTAAGTATCTACAGTGAGTATAACTATCTTTTGTGGTGTTTTCGATGAATTTGTGGGTCAGTATTTTTTTTGGCGGTGGGGGTGGGATGTGTGGGGGATGAGGGGGGAGGGGGGGGGGGCGGGGGGTAAAGGGAGATGAAGGGGCATACAAGCAAGAATCATGAATGAGCGCTTAATCATCTTGTTCAGTCGAACTCTGTGATTTCTGATCTATGGGCATCCCGATTGTTAACACATAAAATACTTGACACTACTACACACAAAGAAAGCCGGTGAGACTAATAATTTATGCAAACCATGCAGCAGTGGAACCCCCGTTTAGACTTAGTTTTTGAAAGTTCAATTATTCAAATCTCAAATCGCCCTAAGGAGTTAGCCACCGAGCTCGAAAGTATTCACTTAGATGCAATTCGAACCATTGTTGGAGCAGTCCGCGGTACAAACCATCAAAAATTGTACGATGAGTCAGGCTTTATTTCATTACTAGAGAGGCGAAAACGTCATAAATTGATATTATTTCACAAGATCGTTCACCGCAAGGTACCAAACTACTTATTAGCGATATTGCCACCACTAATATCAACTAATAACCCATATCACCGGCGCAGACCTCTAGACAGGAAAGTTCCATCGTTTAAAACTGAATTATACAGAAACTCATTTCTCCCATCTACTACACAACTCTGGAATTTTTTACCAGACTATATAAAACTTAGTGATTCCCTAAGTGAATTTAAGCACTTTTTGTCAAAAAACGATTTAAGTCCGCCGTGTTATTTTTATTCTGGAGATCGTATGTCACAAATAATTCACTGTAAGCTCAGGTTATATATAAGTGATCTTAATAACGATCTAGTGAGACGTCACGTTGCAACAGATGCATCTTGTGACTGCGGATTCCCGTCCGAATCCGTACAACACTTCATATTCGATTGTCCAAATTATCGCGAAGCACGTCAAGAAACTATACATACCCTCCCCAATCACATAATTCACCTCCCCCACCTTCTAAACGGAGACAGACAGTATTCCTTAGATTTGAATAGGAAAATTTTTTCCACCGTACACTCGTTCATCAAACGTTCAGGCCGCTTTGGGTAAATCAGAATAAATGCTCTACAAGCCGGACAACAACTTTAACTTCTGCACATCTCTTACCCATCCCTCTTCTTTTATTCATCTTCTTTCCCTCCTTCCTTCCTTTACTGTCTTTCTTTATAATCATTATGCAACGTTCATTACGTTATTAATAGATTTGGTTTATTGAGACAAATTTTTTAGCCGTTACCGCCTTATGTTGTACTGTCATGCAGGAACACCACTATAAGCTTTTAGCTTGTTGCTGTTTCTGTGAACTTTGTATACATGTCATGATTGTAACCTTTGTCAAAATAAACTTATGTTTAAACCAAATCTCAAATCGTCAGTGGCCTTCGAAGACCTCGTATCTTCAAAATCATAGTTCTGAGATAATGACAAAAGAGTGTTTTAAAAATTCAAATTCCTCTTCACCAGATTTTTGTTTGTTATAAAGCATAGGTAACAACTCGATTAATGATTCCTGGTCGTTTCTAGACAAATACAAAATTTTGGCGAGTTTAGATCAAAACGTGTAGATACGAGGTTTTCACTTTTTTGTTTTGAATTTAAGGAACAATTACGAGGTTTTCAACAGACTCGCAGGGATTCAAACAGACAATACGAGGTTTTCCCGCTAATGTCGCTAATGTCTCAACACCCAACGGCAATACGAGGTTTTTAAAATCAGGGGAAAAAGACCTTTGCAAAATAGATAGAGTTACAAGCTTTTCACAGATGATAGGAAAAAAATCAAGGGACGGAACCATGCAAAAATCCGAAAATCGGGAAAATGTAAGTTACGAGGTCTTCGAAGGCCAGTGACGAAATGCTGAATAGAATTGTCTTTGGAGATGGTCCAGTCTCCATTGTCTGTGTCTTTCTTTACTTTGTCCTCCTTTTCCGCTCCTAATTGTTACCTTAATATTTAGACTTCTTTTTTTATCAAGACCGAGTTTTCATAGATTGTTTGATGTCTTAAAAGTCGGATTTCACAGGAAAGACTGTCATTGGAAGTCTCTCTATTTTGCCTTTGATTCAAATCAGCGCTTAACTTTGTGTTGCCGCAGGAAACTAGAGGAGCTTGACGTGGAGGGCAATATGTTGCCAGCGTTGCCGGCGGGTGTACTGTGTCTTCGCCTGGTGGGGGTGAGGGTGAAGAACAACCTCATGCACCCCCTCTTCTGGAAGGAACACACGCGCAAAGAGCCACAGGTCGGTTGCTCACAATTTTTATGAATTAATTTCTGAAAAGCCATTGCTATAGTGTACGGTTCCTTCGTGTTTAGTGTATGGTTCCGTTTTGTTTAGTGTACGGTCCCATTGTGTACATGCAGTGTATACCTTTTGCTTGTGCACGTTCACACATGACAATTTTTGCGTTGTGTTTGCAGAGACTGATGCACTTGGCAATGCTGGATCTGCACAGACACCGTCTGATTCCTAAGGACATCTCACAGCTTCCAGACATTGTGCAGAGACTGATCAAAGAGTAAGTTTATTTGGGAAGGGTCAGTGTGTGTGTGTGTGTGTGTGTGTGTGTGTGTGTGTGTGTGTGTGACGTGTGTGTGTGTGTGTGTGTGTGCGTGCACGTGTGTGTGTGTGTGTGTGTGTGTGTGTGTGTGTGCAAGTGTGTGTGTGTGTGTGTGTGTGTGTGTGTGTGTATACGTGTGTATGTGTGTGTGTGTGTGTCTGTCTGTCCATGTCTATATGTTTGCTTAAACCTGTTAAGAACTCATTCCCGTAAGTTTCTGTCAAAGTCGCAAAATGATCTTTCCCGTTAAATGATGTACATTTAAACTGACACTACTGCCCTGAGTCCATGTGCTTCTTTCTCAGTTCAAGCTTTTGTTGTTAATGATGAGTTTGAGCTTGCCTTGCCAAAAATATCACCCAGTTTTCTCCATTTTAGTCCTCATTTACTCATAACATTTCCGTTCTTCATCTTTTTCTTCTTCTTCTTCTTCTTCTTCTTCTTCTAGCTACTTCTTCTTCTTCTTCTTCTTCTTCTTCTTCTTCTTCTTCTTCTTCTTCTTCTTCTTCTTCTTCTTCTTCTTCTTCTTCTTCTTCTGTATTTTGTGAACTGCAACTCTCACATGTATACACTCGTAATCGTATGCACTAGCAGGCTTTTACGTGTATGGAAATTTTTTCCCCGTCTTGTCATAGCATTTCAAATTACCTCTTTGTCATTTGTCTTCTCACAGGCAAGAAGTATGCGACTGCTGCCAAGGTCCGCGATATGGCCCTGGCATTCGGATGATTCGCCCAGTGCCAAAACTTTTCGGCGTCAAGCATCTGCCAATCATGTTTCAGGCATGCTCTCCTACATGCTACGAAGCCTTCAGAGGCATGGGCGGAAAAAAGCTTGCCGAGTTCTTGTATGGTGTGGATACATCTGCGTAGAGCAGGAGAGAGAAAAAAGAAAAAAGGACAGAAACACAATCAATAATATAATAATAATAATAATAATAATAATAAATGAGCATTTATATAGCGCAACATCATAACTTTACAATTATGCTCTTTGCGCTTGACACATTTAAAATTAAAACACAGTTATACAAGCATTTACATCTACATTCATAGTCAGCAACGCTTAATTAAAAGCATACACCATCAAACATACATACAAAAGATGCTAAATGAGGGACAATAACTGTTCCACATCCGCTTACTCTCTGTATGGTGTGGATACATCCCCTGCGTAGAGCAGGAGAGAGAAAGAAGAAGAAAGGACAGAGACACGATCAATAATGCATGGGAGAGTAATTGCTAAATGAGGGACTATATGACTGTTCCACAGCCACTTACTTTCATCTGTATGCTTCTTACTGAAAACCAAAGTGCTATTCAATACTTATGATAACGGTTTGTTCAAAAGCGTATAAGTGGACATGGCCTACGTATACGTGACTTGTATTAAATTTTAGGGAGAGTGGCGGAGTACTGCTGTTCGAAGTAATTTCTATCTCACGTACTGTGATTATCGCATCTGCGGCTTAAAGAGCGGCTTTATTTAAAGACTGTGATATGTAAAGGTTGTGTGTATGTGTGTGTGTGTGTGTGTGTGTTTGTGTGTGTGTGTGTGTGTTTGTGCATGTAATATAACTGCGCGCGCGTGTGTGTGTACGTGTGTGTGTATGCGTTTGTGCATGTAACTCTGCGCGTGTGTGTGCGTGTTTGTGTTTTTCTGAATGACTGCTTTTTTTATATCAGCATTTTGTAGGTACATGCACTTGTTGATAAAAAGGATGTGACTTGAGCACATTTGTCCTTGCTAATAATGCATTCCACTTGGCACAACTTTACCTTTGTAACAAGTTGTTTGTAACTTGGACACAAGAATCTGCTGTTGTTAATGTTTTGCAATATGTTTGAAATATGTTGATGGAGTGTATTTTTTTCATGTGATATATATATATACCTTGGATTTTTGTGATGCAATTGTTGTCTATAAATTCGTTCGCTTGTGTGTTTTTGCTAGTTCTTGTTCATGTTATAGCTCTCTCTCTCTCTCTCTCTCTCTCTCGCTCTCTCTTGTTCGATTGTTATTTTGTTAAACATTTTGTACTAGTGTTAACGGATGTGTAGCTGATCGGAGCAACTTTATTCCCAAATGAAAGGTATAACTATGTCAATGTAATTTTGTAATTTTTAAGTTCTCCTTATGTAATTCATTAAAATTAATGCACATTGTGTTGCATTCCATACAATGTATTTCTGTATTTTATATGATTGAGTTTATATTTTTTATGTGCGTCTGTCTTTATGTGTTGTATAAAGGACAGGTTGGAAGAATAGGCTTTGCCTAAAACCTTTATCCTTTTGTAATAAAGTTCTGAGTCTGAGTCTCTCTCTCTCTCTCTCTCTCTCTCTCTCTCTCTCTCTCTCTCTCTCTCTCTCTCTCTCTCTCTCTCTCTCTCTCTCTCTCTCTCTCAACCACAAAACCAAAACTGATAAATACAAGTTTACTCGTACATTTGTTTAATTTAGAAGTAACTTTACTTTGAGAAGGCGTCAATCCAGAAGACCAAACTGCATCATCGATAATACGGCAAGCCTACAGGGTTTCCAGTGGATTCAAACAGGTTCACTTAATAATACGGCAAGCCGGCAGTGTTTCCAGTGGATTCAAACAGGTTGGGTTTGGAGTTGAGAACCGGTGGATGGTTGGGGTGATATTTTTCACTATCACCACGGCCAGGGAACATGTATTTTGTGACAAGCTGGCATTCCCGAATCACTGGATCATCAGCGCACAGCAGATGGAGGATGGCCCTGTGTGATAGATACATGAAAGTTAAAGTTTTGGTTTCTGGACCATTGATGTTTGTGGTTTTCACAAACATTTTTGATCATTGTGATAGCTGTATCGCTATTATTTATTCACATCCTACACACACACACGCACACACACTGACACACACACACACACACCAACACTCACACACACACACACACACACACACACACACACTGACTCCCAGACACACACACAAACAAACACCGCCGCCTCCTAAACCTCAAAACTCATCATATCTCTTGTCTATTGCATCTTTTGTAAGTTTAATTAGATACAAAACCACAGACGTTTTACTTACTGAGGGTCGTCCTCGCAGTTGAAGTTGAAGCCTCTGGCCGTCACATCCTGCATCAGCTGTACCAGAGAGCCGTTCTCACACGTCTCTCTGTTAATTCACACCAGTGACAATTTAGTCAAGTCTTTGACTGACGAAAACCTTTCATTCTCAGATCAATTGATAAAACTGTGTAATGGCTATACTGAAAGAAACAACAAATACCAACCAACCAACCAAACAAACAAAAAATTGAGGACCAAGAAAAGCCCATGTGTCTTTCATATAACCTTTTAAAATTGTGGAAAGTTTACACCACGTCTTAAGATAATATATAATAACGTGAAAAGAACGCGCTTTGGTATCACAGAACTTAATAAGGCAGCAGAAAGCACACCGATATCTCGGATAACTTCCTAAAAGTGTGAGAAGCGCACATGGGTGTACTGCAGACGATGATGATGTTCATCTGCCCGCTTCCCTGATTGTGCTGGTGGACTATCAATTTCTCTAGACACGAAGTAATTGCATAGACATTGTCGCACAATCTTAATTGACGCAACCCACTGTGATCGAGTAAACTAGGAACGGTTGCAGGCATTTAATTAAGGGCCTACAGTAATATATGTACTGGTAAATTCAGCCTGTCTAATGTTGAAATTATCGGTTATATACTATTACCTAAAATCATGTAACGGCAAATAGGTTAAATTTAAGCCCTATTCATGTAAAGCCTTGCTTTTCTCCTCCCTACATGTGGCTTCCCAATAAGATAGTTTTGCTGATATGCCCCCCCCCCCCCCCCACTCCCCTACGCTTCTCCCCTCAACCAAGGTGAAGAACTCACACGGCCGGTTGGTCCAGGGGGTGGGTCAGTATCACATCCACACTGGTCACCAACGCCTTGTTCAGGAACGGAAGCTCGTATTTTCCAAAGAAGCTGCAAACAATATCTCTTCATATTGGTAAATACATATTGACGAATAAAGTCAATGTGAGCTGCTTGTATTGTAAAAAAAAAATATATATATATATAAAAGAATAACCCAAACAAAACAAAAAAGTCCATTCTGGGAAAAGCAATTGAGCTTTTATGAGATTTCTGTATTATCGTTTTGTAACGATCAAGGCACACACCTTCCTAAGTAAACAGATAGGTCCAGGATTTACACGGGATAAGACCGTCCCTCCACTTGGTCACATACCAAAAATAAACAGCCTGCGTGCTCTGTGCACAGTTGGAATTTTTATGATGAACTTATTTTTAAGAAATGAATTATGATAAGTTACCTGTCTCTGCGGTAGGCGGGCCTGTCAGCACGTGATCCATCAGTCATCACTGTCACGCGACCTCTGGCGGACTCAGCAAACTGCACACATCATCACATCCGGCAATTTAAATCAGGCTAAGAGGCCCACTCCGCCTCGGGAACACAGTATGCCTCACCGTCTCAGAACTTGACAGGCTTTTACATGGGATAGGTTCATCTTTCCACTTGGTCTTCTACCAAAACTCAACACCCTGACTGCTTGCTGTTGGGAGTTTGAATTTTTTGATGAATTAATTTCGGAAAAAGGCACCAGGGATGGAGCTCCGCGTGACGTCATCATGATTTTCTAGGAAGGCCACTCTGCCATGGGGGTCACACTGGTGGATGATAACGTGAAGAATAATCGTGCAAGAATCGTTTTGGCCTATAACTAGTCCAACAGCCTCGTCATGGTTGAGTGAGCAGGCTGAGAACGTTGTCTAGCACACCTGGGGCATGCCTTAGAGGACCAGCCATGCGGGGCAACCAGTTCCAAGCAGACCAGTCACACTTTCGCCATGGCTGTCCAAGAAGAATGGAACCGATTTTGGAGAGAAATGCAGCCTTACAAATAGATATAGTGAGATACATACAGCCAGGGGCAGCAACACTGCTGACAGTAAACAGAGCGCTGAGGCAGACACATAGTACATTGAAATGAACAGAAAAAATGTCCCCAATGAACTCTGTGCGTCATTAGTTTGCCATCTGGTTATGTCCTTTGAACATGCAAATACCGTTTAAGAAATAAAGCAAATTCAATAGTCAAAATTATTGCTGGATTTTGCCTCAGTTTCAACACCACCACGGTTTTCTCTGTCTGTAAATTTTAGTACCGTACAATTTGGGACACTGTACTTGAATTTTACCGAAACATGTCTAAACGAAGGCGAGGGCACGAAGCGAAAGTGGGTGCCACCCAACCGGGTGAGAACAAACCGTGGGGTCTGATTCGTTGAAATCACAACAAATCTCAGTTGCAACCAATCCAACACTGCGGCTGGCTCCCGTTTGGGTGGTAACTTTCTTGTGCACCTCGGCCTTGAAAACCGACTGACCGCTTTGGAAGCCGCTGCCCAGAAGGATTCGCTGGACTCGAGTGGGCAGTCATTCCACGACGGGCACCTGCTGTAGTTCTGGCCAGGAGGTGACCCTTGGCCGCACCAGACCAGTCCGTCAACCAAGTAGCCAATCAGCGTGTCCTCCAGGGTCACGAAGCGCCGCCCATCTCCTGCATATTCATGAGCTAGCTGTTTGACGCCCGACCAGAACAAGGCCTGCAAGAAAGGAACATGTTTGCCTCAAGCTACATTATATAGACGAATTCTGGAATTAACGTTGTCGAGTTTGTTTGTTAAATTTGTAAAAGAGTTATTTCTCTTTGAAACATTGAGGTACGCTTTCCCACGTGACATCCTAGGCCAATCACTAGCGAGAGGCGTGTCCACTTTTGGAGACACGCCTCTCGTGTGTGTGTGTGTGTGTGTGTGATAACACGTATGTGTGTGTGTGTCTGTGCATATGTGTGATAACACGTGTGTGTGTGTGTGTGTGTGTGTGTGTGTGTGTGTGAGTGTGTTTGTGTGTGTGTGTTTGTGTTCCTCGACGCGTGACAATATCTGCCAATAAGTTGAACAAAAACAGGGTTCAAGTGGAACAAAAGCAGGAGGGGGACGGAAGACATGTTATGAACTCCGTTTTTTACTGCGAAATTTTGGCCTGGGAGAAGTCATCCCATCCTAAGTTTCTCTTCACCTACCCGTGAAGTATGCTTGAGGGCTTGACTAGACAACCCGATTGCGCCCATTACACGGCATAAAGAGAGCACCGTTCAACCCGGCCGATTCCGCGGCTGACGTCACGCGTCCAAGGGAAGTAATTTTCGAGCGGGCTGCATTGACTCGGCCAAGAATGCAAACTTTCTTCGATTAAAGACATTGTAGCATGTCTAAAGTCTTCGGACTTGTGTTATCAAGCTGTCAAAATCACCAAGTAACTTTTAAGTATAGTTTCAGTTACATGAGAACTCATTCTAATGAACAGATTTTGAGAGCCACAACCCAACAGCTGCCCTTTAAGGATGGTGATGGTGGTGAGTTTGTCTTAGACGTTGACCTTCACAAAACGTTTACTGACCTTGTCTTCTGTCAGGGATTGTTGAACGGTTTTTACGTATGGAGGGTGAACAATAGTCAATATTGACGGAGCAAGAGGAGAGGGGTGAGTAATATGTGTTTGGTTGGTCTCTTCTTTGGTAGTGCAATAGCGTTAATTATGGATTGTTGTTATCATCATTTACATAAAAACTTATTTGTTAATCCAAACAATGATATAATTACTGTGATGTTCTTAACTACACTTTAACATGGAATGTATGTATGTATGTATGTATGTATGTATGTATGTATGTATGTATGTATGTATGTATGTATGTATGTATGTATGTATGTATGTATGTAGGTATGTATGTAGGTATGTATGCATGTGTGTTGGTGTGTCGGTGTGTCATGTGTGCAAGAAAAAAGGGTATTGTAGTTGTACATATATTACTTCATGGGTTTTATGAATTTTCTTCTCTTATTCTTTTATAATTATTAATTAATGACCTATATGTGCTGATGACCAATTTAATTTCCTTTGTTGGATCAATAAAATGTTATGAGTTATGAGTTATGAGTTATGAATTGACAGTCACCTTGGCTTTGACCTTCACAAAACCGTTTACTGACTTTGTCCTCCGGCAGGGGTTGTTTGGCGGCGTCTATGAGGGGCTGTTAGTAGTCCATACTGACTGATCAGAAGTGGGGGTCATTTGAGAAGTAGCATTGACCTTGGCTCCGACCTTGGCAACAAAGTTTACTGACCTTGTCCTCTGGTAGCGCTTGCTTGGCGGCGTCCATGAAGGGCTGATAATGGGCCATGCTGAGAGAACAGGGGGGCTGGTGGGAGAAAGCCGTGAAGAACTTGTCAGCCAGCTCTTCGCAACTCCCCGATGCCCTTCCATGACATCAAAGAGAGCTTTTGTCTGTCTTGCTCTGACTTTGTTTGGTTAATGTTTCAAACACTATTGCTTCCATTGCTGTATCGCGACATTTTGGTCAAGAAATCTCATTTCTAAGGTTGTTTGTTAATACATGAAATTGAAAGACGTATGATTCTTGAAACTATACTCAGACAATTAAGGCATAGATGTTTTCTTTGCTTATTCAATTTCATACTTCTATAGTAGTCTTATTGTTATTGGCATCTTGTTAAGTCCTTTTCGTATTTCTGCTCTGCCAAAACAGAAATTTAAAACCAAACATTAAGTAATAAGCAATACTAAAATTGAGAGACGAACTCACTGGGGCAGTACCGACTTGTACTTGATCTGTGAGTAGTCATAGCAACGGCCGATACAGATGTCCTGAATGTGTGGTGTCGTTCCCGGGTTGTTGTCGCTCGCAGACGGTGACGTCATCGCAAGCAGCAATGATAACACGAAGAACATCTGTAAGGCCATCTTATCCTGGGGAGACAATTTGGAGTGAAAACAAATCAAGAGGAAAAAAATACAGAATTTCCAAAAGATGGGATTTTGAAGATGCTGTAACCAAAAACAGCGAGAAAGGAAAGCCACGCTCTTATGTTTTTTTTCAAGCACGTCGATATTTTCTTTTCCTCAATTTTGTTGTTTTGTTTTGTTTTGTTGCCGAAAGACATTTTCATTTTAGATCGACAGCAAGCCTGTACTGAACTGACATTTCTGCATAACAAAATTCCACAAAAAGAGTTATTGAATTTAAAAGCCAATATACAGACACTGGCCACAATTTGAAGGCTATTATAAAGGCACGCGCCATAAAATATCAAGCCAGAGAGACCTCGAACAGAAAAGCGAAACTGTAAACTGAATAGAAACATAGTATCACTCATTCCTTTTTGGTCGCTTCTCTTCTCGAAAGGCCAACCAACCAACTAACCAATCAACAAACCAACAAACAAGCAAACAAACACACAACCGAATACTATTTTTTTCTTTCTTTCTTACTTTCTTTCTTTCCTTTTTTCTTTCTTTTTTACTTCTTTCAATTTGTTTTAAGGGGAGGGGGTTCAGTCTTAAAGATGCTGGTCCGCTCTGAGCACTATTGAATCAATGATTTGTCTTTTCGTCGAAGCTAACTACATAAACAGTCAAAACATTTACACAACTATTCCACAGAGGACTACACATTTAGTGTTGCCAGCCAAATGAAAACTTATGCGGTTTGTTACTGTCAGTTCGCATCTCCCGCTAAAATATCATTAACATTTCCCGTGATCACGTTCTGGGGCTAGAGGCTGTGTGCGGCATGTCAAAATAGAACTACCGTGGAACCCCCCTTTAAAGACATAAACAAATCTGAGAAAATCAGGTCTTAAAAAGGAGGGAGTCTTAAAATAGGGGGTCTTAAAATGGGGGTAAATTTACAGAGAATATGAACAGAAAATCTGAAAAACTAAGGTCTTAAATTGGGGGGTCTTTTATTCATTAAGGAGATTTCTATAGCGCATAACTAAAAGCACTATGCTTAGAAGAGGGGTTCCACTGTACATACATTTTTAACATTTTCTTCCGTAATTAAACACAATGTCTCGACGTAAACTACCCAAAAGAGACAGATTTATCTCTCTCGTGGAGACTAATAGACTTGGGCGGGGATGTAGCTCAGTCGGTAGCGCGCTGGATTTGTATCCAGTTGGCCGCTGTCAGCGTGAGTTCGTCCCCACGTTCGGCGAGAGATTTATTTCTCAGAGTCAACTTTGTGTGCAGACTCTCCTCGGTGTCCGAACACCCCACGTGTGTACACGCAAGCACAAGACCAAGTGCGCAGGAAAAAGATCCTGTAATCCATGTCAGAGTTCGGTGGGTTATAGAAACACGAAAATACCCAGCATGCTTCCTCCGAAAGCGGCGTATGGCTGCCTAAATGGCGGGGTAAAAACGGTCATACACGTAAAAGCCGTGGGAGTTTCAGCCCATGAACGAACAAACAAACAAACAAACTAATAGACTTCCACGTAGGCTTTTGACGTATTTAGTTCACGTGCAGGGGCTGATCGAGTCTTACCCCTGTCCCGCCTGGACTATGATAAAAATGAATTCGTAAAAAAATGTGCAGTTTGCTCCTTGCAAGAAGACCAATCAAACTTGGTATCATTTCATTTGGACAGATACCCGAGGCATGCATGAAAGCCCTAGGGGCTCAGTGCACCTGGAAGTGAGAAGTTCAGTAACTTTAAATGAACTAATAGTCATTTAAACTATATGTCAATTAAAATACGAAGAAAAAGTAACACCAAAAGAAAACTTTGATCTCACCCGTTTAAGCAGTGTGCAGTGCGAAAGGAACCAACACAATGTGGTAAAGTCCGTCTGTTCGATCTGTGTTTTCATTATCTACCCTTAAAGGCTTTTAAAGGTACAATCCTTTTCGCGTGCACACGGTGATGCTAATTAACCGCCACACGGATCTGTCCAGGGTGTAACATAAAATAAGAGCATTCGTTCACTACAACACATGCCCAAAACCCACACCCTGGTTGCATGACTTCTGTGCGGCGTCGCTTATTTTGTTTTGCTGTATTTGTTTTGTTTTTGTTTTGTTGTTGCTGATTTCTTTTTTTTTAACTGGCACCAGTTTCAATCCACGAGAATAATTTAGCACACAATTTGTTTTATCCTGCGGACGAAACAATCCAAAAGCAGAGAGCATGCTAATGTCCTCAAATCCATAAGAAAACAAGTTGCGTTAAGCGAAATTAATACATTTAGTCAATCTGTCAAACTCATAGAATGATTCTAAACGCACTGCATTTCAGGAAGACCATGCTTTGCGGATACAAAAACCACATACACACAAAAACAAGAAACATTAGTTATTGGAACGTTTAATTTTTGACAAAGCAAGACAGAGGGAGGGAGAGAGAGGGAGAGAGAGAGAGAGAGAGAGAGAGAGGGTGGGGAAGAGGGGGAGAGAGAGGGAGAGTGGGAGAGAGAGAGAGAGGGGTGGGGGAGAGGGAGGGAGAGAGAAAGAGAGGGAGAGAGAGAGAGGGTGGGGGAGAGGGGGAGAGAGAGGGAGAGTGGGAGAGAGAGAGAGGGTGGGGGAGAGGGGGAGAGAGAGGGAGAGAGAGAGAGAGGGTGGGGGAGAGGGGGAGAGAGAGGGAGAGTGGGAGAGAGAGAGAGAGAGAGAGAGAGAGAGAGAGAGAGAGAGGGAGAGACAGAGAGAGGGGGAGAGTGGTAGAGAGAGAGAAGAAAAGAGAGAGAGAGAAACAGAGAACGCTAAGATATAACTTTTTCATATTCTACTTCAAGCCTTATTCTTTAAGTTGACTAGTAATGACATCATTCATAATGTACTTATAATTAATAATGGACACATGAGAATATGCAGTAGGTGAAGATGTGGGTATATATAATTATATGGATGTGTGTGGTTCTGGAGATGTGTGTGCAGATGTGTGAATTGTATCTGTTTATATGTTATGATTTTATGTGATGTAATACCTGTGTATACGAGCCAAAAGAAACACAATCTGTTTGTTCTGCACTCAGATGATAAAGTTGTATTGACTTGAATTGAATTGAAACTGTTGATTTTTGTATGTACGTGTCAAGGCGGAACAGGCAAGAGACATCCTGCTTGCTGCCGCGCGAGCCGAGAAAATGTTCCCTCTTTATCTTCACTGCGCTGGCTGCAAAACCCCTCCGCGCTGAGGTGTTTTCAGACACGTCAGACACAGGGTGGGAAGGGATGATCTTATTACAGGTGAAAGCTTGACCACATCTGTGGTTGTGACCTTGATTGTGTGGACGGTAGGGACAGTGTCTTTAAGGGGTAGTGGAATAATATATCACTTTCAGCGCATTTCGCAATACCTTGACGCTTCTCATCGTTCAAGTTTAGACATCTGTATACACACAGCACTTGAGCTGGTCAAACATAATGCATCTGTTTTTCACCGTTCAATTGACTTGAGGATTATTTAAAGTAAGACAGAGACTGGAGGAGTGAGTCGGCGTATACCATTAGTGTGTGTGTGTGTGTGTGTGCGTGTGTGTGTGTGTGTGTGTGCGTGCGCGTGTGTGTCTGTTTAAATGTGTGTGTGTGTGTGTGAGTGTGTGTGTGTGTACGTTTATGTGTGTGTTTATGTGCGTGTGTGCGTGCGTGCTCGCGTGCGTGCCTGTGTGCGTGCGTGCGTGCGTGCGTGAGTGTTTTATTTCCCCAGTCACATACGATAAACGTTCCTGAATGCTTGAAGATAAGTGGGTATGCGCAGACAGTAGATAACCTCCTGCTGTGCAAATAGCTCGCTTGAAATGTATTCGTAAATGTTCGCCGTACAAATACTTTGTACAATGCTGGTTCCCTTTCGTGGGAACAGCTGGCAAGGTTGATATTTCGTTTTTGTTGTTGAAATTGTTAGTCATATAGTCTTTTTCAAATGTAATACTAATAATTATTTTTTGTTTTGACCCTCTTTTTGTTGGCAACCGGCCAGAGTGCCGTCAGTTGTTTTCTCCAGTGAGGAGCAGAGTTGTTTTCTGTTCTCATTTCGTTTTGGGGAACAAGTGAATCGATTTTCATGTACTTTTTGGCTTATTGTTAAAGAATTACTTAGAATACTTACATTTTGAGGAAAGTTTCTTTAATTCTTATATATAGTTACCTCGCCGGCAACTTGCAAACGAGTTTCATCCACGATTCTAAGATAAGTTCATGATTTGTATCATAAGTGTGTTGTTTGTTTGTTTGTTTGTCTACTTTAAAGACTACTGAGTTGACGTACTAGTAAATGTAACGTTCTTGTTGTCAATAATGAAACGTTCCAATAACCTACAATTCAGGCTTGTTATTTCAGTCTTTATTTGAAATTTAGTGTGTAAAGTTTCCACAAAAAATACCCAACTAACTTCAAAATCATTTAAGAAACTGAACATTTTTCTGAGTTGGTTTTTTTTAGTCGTAAGCGCCATTTCTCATTTCGAATTTCTCATAACTGCTGTTCACAATGCGGCCGCAGTGAAACCAACAAAGGGGCCTCACTCTGGAAGAGCTTCCTGCTCCGATAAACATGGCGCTTACGGCTAAAAAAAAAACCTCAGAAAAAATCAATTCTGCGTTCTTGATAGCAGTTTCGTCCAGACTGGACTCCAGCTTTTGCTTTTCTTATTTTTCTCTATCGTCCAAGCCCATAAAATCGAACAAGGCAGATTGCGTTTGGATTTCCCTCTTTCAGATGACTGAGATTGCCCCCCTTGGATCGTTCCGTGTCAAGGCCAGTTACACGGTACTGGCCGTGTGTTCAAGATGCCCTGCCTCTACGCTTACAGTGAACGCAGGCATACTTTATCATTATTGTTGTGTTTTTTTACATTTAGTCAAGTTTTGACTAAATGTTTTAACATGGAGGGTGAATCGAGACGAGGGTCGTGGTGTATGTGTGTCTGTGTGTGTGTGTGTGTAGAGCGATTCAGACGAAACTACTGGGCCGATCTTTATGAAATTTTATATGAGAGTTCCTGGGTATGATATCCCCGGACGTTTTTTCATTTTTTCGATAAATACCTTTGATGATGTTATATCCGGCTTTTTGTAAAAGTTGAGGCGGCACTGTCACACCCTCATTTTTCAATCAAATTGATTGAATTTTGGCCAAGCAATCTTCGACGAAGGCCGGACTTCGGTATTGCATTTCAGCTTGGTGGCTTAAAAATTGATCAATGATTTTGGTCATTAAAAATCTGAAAATTGTAATTAAATTGTTTTTTATATGAAACGATCCAAATTTACTTTAATCTTATTCTTCATTATTTTCTAATTCCAAAAACATATAAATATGTTATATTCGGATTAAAAACAAGCTCTGAAAATTTAAAATATAAAAGTTATTATCAAAATTAAATTTCTGAAATCGATTTAAAAACAATTTCATCTTATTCCTTGTCGGTTTCTGATTCCAAAAACATATAGAGATATGATATGTTTGGATTAAAAACACGCTTAGAAAGTTAAAACAAAGAGAGGTACAGAAAAGCGTGCTATGCAGCACAGCGAAACCACTACCGCGCTAAACAGGCTCGTCAGTTTCACTGCGTTTTGCACGAGCGGCGGACTACGGTCATTGTGAAAAAATGCAGTGCGTTCAGTTTCATTCTGTGATTTCCACAGCTTGACTAAATGTAGTAATTTTGCCTTACGCGACTTGTTATTCTCTGTGTCAGGGTATGTTAGAAAGAGAATGTATGTTTATCCCCCTAAATCATCATTGTTTTGTACATAGTGTAAATATGCCTATACAATTTTGCCAGGAAAGACCCTTTTCTCAATCGTGGGATCTTTAACGTGCACACCCCAATGTAGTGTACACGAAGGGACCTCGGTTTTTCGTCTCATCCAAAAGACTAGCACTTGAACCCACCACCTAGGTTAGGAAAGGGGGGAGAAAATTGCTAACGCCCTGACCCAGGGTCGAACTCGCAACCTCTCGCTTCCGAGCGCAAGTGCGTTACCACTCGGCCACCCAGTCCTTATCTTGAACTTTCTCTTATTCCAGGTATTGAATCAAAGGCCGAAGGCCGCGGTTGATAAATATGAGACAAAAGGCGATATGCTCCCTGAGGACCAACAACAAAGTGCTGGTCTGACAACAAGCTACCAAACATCGTTTTTGTCATCATTTTGGTTGTGCAACAAAATGCACAGTAACCCACAGGGAGACGAATTTTTAGAATCCAACTCCGGGCCACAAAGCATTGTCACAGTAGCACGAGATAACACGTCAAACTTGTATGTGACGTCAAACGAAGCTTGTTGACGCTTTTCTTCCAGTCTGAAAATGTACAGAGCTGCGATCATACCTGTGAATTCAGTAAGTGTTGAGCATATTTCTTTTCTTTTAAGTGTTTATGACTTTTCGTTGTGGATTTTGCGATAACAGAGATAAGTTGCAAATTGACCATGAGTCGCCGCGGTAATTATCAACATTGATTGGGTCTTTGAGAGTGAATGCTTACAATCGTTGTCCTCGGAAACACAAATCCAAAGCCACGATGGTTCCACACATCAAACAATCAGCCTGATTGGCTTTTACTTTGACAATCCATGTTTCACATGAAAGCTCAAACCCATTCACCACCTCAAGTTATTGCATGGGGAACATGAGATTTATTTACCAGGTGTTTGTGAATGATAACTCGTGAAAATGATGACAATATAAGTTTGGTGGCTTGTTAACAGACCAGCTTTTTTGTTGGTCCAAGGGGACCATATCGTCTTTTGTTTCATCTTTATCGACCAAGGCCGAAGGCCGCGGTTGATAAATATGAGACAAAAGGCGATATGCTCCCCGAGGACCAACAACAAAATGCTGGTCTGACAACAAGCGACCAAACATCGTTTTTGTCGTGCTTGCATGTACGCGCGTGCATGTGTGTGTGTGTGACAACACATGTGAATAAAAGAACAAAGCACTTCAATGTATTTACAATCACACATTTATTTGTTAATTTGTACATTTCAAGTCACATAAAATGTTCTCTTTTGCACCACACATCACACACGCACACACACACGCACGCACACACACACATCACACAGTAGTAACCATTCTTTAAAGTAACACACGCACGCACACACACACATCACACAGTAGTAACCATTCTTTAAAGTAATGCACTTGCCTATTATACCAGCGTATGTTATTTCATACCCCTCAGACCAACGGCCACCTGTAATTTGAAAAAAATACACGCCAATCTCTTTCAGAACCTTGCAAATCCTTAAAAACAAAACTTCAATCTTATCAACAGCACATGTACAATGCCAGGAACGTAAAACTATCTGCATTGCACCAAACCCTTTCTTGATTTGGTGTTTCTTTTTTTCTTTATTTGGTGTTTAACGTCGTTTTCAACCACGAAGGTTATATCGCGACGGGAGGAGAGGGGATAGAGCCACTTGTCAATTGTTTCTTGTTCACAAAAGCACTACCTAATCAAAAATTTGCTCCAGGGGCTAGCAACGTAGTACAATATATTACCTTAAAGCCACCGGCCTGAGTTGATGTAAGAATATGTCATTTAATGTTCATATTGATGACTTCAAAACAGTAAGTAAAATTTTAAGAAATGACAGCAACAACATTTAAAAACAAAATGTCAAACCCATCGACACATTCACACAGACCTCTCCTAGTCAGGGCAGAAGTCGAAAAGTCCACAGTTTGTGCTGCACCATCACATGTTTTGCAATCATGTTTTAAAAAAAAAAATGCAAGTTACGTTCTATATGCAGACCTGACAACCCTTGTGAGGCCTCAAGTTTAGCAATTTAGATTAGAGAACTTCTCACTGCCGAACATCAAGTCATAAAACAAAAATTACAAAAATTAAAAGAAATGGCAGCACATTGTATCAGCCGTCCATCTCAACTTCCTCAATTGCCATCATGCTGGAGTTGTCACCAGGGTGCGCCGCTAGACTCGAGTCGTCTGTGTCGGCCTGGCTGAAGGACAAGGGGCGGAACGGAGGCAACACGACTGACGCGGACGTGTTGAGGGAATCACTGTCGTCATCACCCACTGCACAGTACAGAAAGACAGTCAGCACTGGAGTGGTTGGAAATTCAATTTAATCAAAGTGAGTGAATGAGCTTCAGGGCGCCGCTTCTCTCAGGAGCTGGAAACAAAAAGTAGTGTAGAGCGCCGCCTGGCGACAAGACAGATATCCCCATCAAGGACAAGGCGACTTAAATTAAATTAGTAACCAGCATCATGAACACAAACAAGGGAAGTAACTCAGTGGAAGTAACGCAACCTAGCCCTCACAGAGCTCTTTGCTTATTTTAGGACATTTAACCCCTTCACTGCCCACCCCGTATGTAATACGTGGTCATTTTCGGTTTGTCCTACGCCCATAACCGTATCTCATACGTGGGATTTGTGTCAACAACATTTCAGGACATTTCTGAAAACTAAATGGGAGGTAACCACTGTCCAAGTACTTGTAGGGGTTCTAAACACAGTTCTTTCCCATAGACCGTTCGGATAATGCTGTTATACTGTGGCAGTGAAGGGGTTAATCAAACTTTCAAAACACTTGCTTTTGCAAAGTGAAGGCAGTCCTGCACGGTAGCATAATTTGTAATGCAGAATCTTATGGTATAGCTTTGGAAGCGATCTGAGGGCCTTTTTAACCTTTGCCGGTGGTCGTGGGTCCGTGTGGACCCAGAAGGGTGTTTAATGAGGTTTAAGAATGCCTCAGGCACCTAAAAAGCTCTAATGTCTTAAAAGATCATTAAATTTCAGGGAGAAGTAATTAAAAAACAAAGGTCAAATTTAGACTACACACGGAAGACATGTGGGGCAGTGCGGACCCATGTTTCTCAAAGAAGGATCCATACAATAACAATGTGGGTCCACACGGCCCCACGACGTCTACAGAAGGGTATGCACGTATTTCCTTTTTTGAGAAGCTTTAGTCCGCACGGTAATAATTAAATTAATAATTTAATTTAATTACTTCTCGCAGAAATTTAACCACGGCGCCTACGGAAGGGGATGCATGTTTTTGCTTCTTTGGAAAGCATGTGTCTACAGAAGGGTATGCATATTTTTCCTTCTTTGAGAAGCATGGGTCCGCACGGCCCCACGATGTCTTCCGTGTGTAGTCGGGCGAAGGTTAATCAAAGATATAATCCCTTTAAAACATGTCTAATTTCCCTAATTTTGGGTGTCAATGTCCCACGGTGGGGTTCGAGTGTTGTAGACAGGCACTTATTGGAAGACAAAATGCCTAATAAAAAGGATCCAAAGTCTCACCGATGGGAGGCACCTCACTCATCAGCGCCTCTATGACGTGACCCAGCATGGTGGTGGAGAACGCATCATCCCGCCGCAGTCCTAATGCCTACAAGGGAAACAACAGTCAATGATATTGGGCTCACAGATAATGGTGGTTGTCCTTCGGGTCTGAAGAAGACTTTTTCGTTTTGCATCAATTAAGTTGCAAAACGGACCTGTGCGAGAAAGATTAATAGTGGGAAAATCGTTGCACTGGGGTAGTCCCACTCTCTCGGCCTGGGGAGCCTTGATCCAGTGGCACGAAGAATCGTTACGACTACAGACAATACGTACAATGCAAAAGTAGTATGCTTTGTGCATATACACACACATGCACACACCGAAAAGGAACTATTCATATACTTGAATGTCAAAACTTTTGGGTCAATGGGTCTCTGGTTTTTGAACAGCCCACACAAGCACACACATGCTTGCGTGCACACACACACAAAGACACACACACACATGCTTGCGTGCACACACACACAAAGACACACACACACATGCTTGCGTGCACACACACACAAAGACACACACACACATGCTTGCGCCCACACACACACAAAGACACACACACACATGCTTGCGCCCACACACACACAAAGACACACACACACATACTTGCGCCCACACACACACATGCTTGCGTGCACACACACACACACACAAAGACACACACACATGCTTGCGCCCACATACACACAGACACACACACACATGCTTGCGCCCACACACACACAAAGACACACACACACACACACACACACAAAGACACACACACATGCTTGCGCCCACACACACACAAAGACACACACACACATGCTTGCGCCCACACACACAAAGACACACACACATGCTTGCGCACACACACACACACATGCTTGCGCCCACACACACACAAAGACACACACACACATGCTTGCGCGCACACACACACAAAGACACACACACATGCTTGCGCGCACACACACACAGACACACACACACATGCTTGCGTGCACACACACACACACAGAGACACACACACACATGCTTGCACCCAAACACACACACAAAGACACACACACACATGCTTGCGCCCACACAAAGACACACACACACACGCTTGCGCGCGCACACACACAAAGACACACACACACATGCTTGCGCGCACACACACACAAAGACACACACAAAGACACACACACACATGCTTGCGCGCACACACACACAAAGACACACACACACATGCTTGCGTGCACACACACACACAGACACACACATGCTTGCGCCCACACACACACAAAGACACACACACACATGCTTGCGCCCACACACACACAAAGACACACACACACATGCTTGCGCGCGCACACACACACACACAAAGACACACACACACATGCTTGCGCCCACACACACACAAAGACACACACAGATGTGACAGTTTTATAGAATAATGCTGTCACAGTCACATTTTAGTCTACAGCAGTCCCTCTCATGAACGGACACCCTTGGGACATAGCAAAACTGTCCGTACATTGCAGGTGTCCGGTCACGGGAGGGGTGACCACACCACCCCCTCCCCCATACACTCACACAGAGACACACAAACAACAGGATTGAGTCTATGCTAATCACTTCTTGTGGCTACTAAACAATAACAATAAACTCCTAATACTTCTTTAAACGTTCTGTAAAAATGATTTGTATGAAAAGTGTTGAAAAGAAGAGATAAAATAAATCCTCAAGGCAGTGAACACACTCACCATGCACTGACATACGAAAGCAGCCACACAAACACAGCACAGAGGAGCGTGTGCAGATGCTTTGCAAGAATAAGCTTGAAAACCAGTTTGAATAAATAGCAGCAGATAGAGCTGCATGTCATAAGCATATAATTTATTTTCTTCTTGTGTGGCTTTATTGACTGCATGCCGATCATGTGGCATGGCAGTGACTTTTCACTCTTCAGTCGGAAATACACTGTACATAACACAGCTCCCACTCTCCCTCACTAATGCCTATACCCCAAGCCGTGACAACTGATGCTTGGAAATTGTGTGGAAGAGTACACCTCTCTATTTCTCTCCAATGCTCTTCCTGCTGACATGCAGTGACACCGGACACCCCACAGAGTTTAGCCAGCTACCCCTCCACCCCCCCTCCCTTTCTCTCACTCCCTCCAGCCATGTACTGTTTGGGGCTGTTCACTCAGAGCAAAACCAGTTGACTGTGTCGTAACTTTTGACAAAGCAAGACAACTGAAGGGTTCACAGATTAGGCAACCGACTCACTGGTCAAGGCTGAGGGGAAACAAGAGTATCTTGTCAATCAGTGAAAGAGGTTACACACAGACACACGATGCTGAGAACTGTGGACGGTTTTTCACTCTCTTTCGCTCAGGACCTTCATCGACTGTGGTTTCTGTTGCTTACGTCCAACAGACAAGAATAAAGAGCACAGTGCAGTTTCATGTTGGCATCTTCGCATGTACTCCACTCCTGACCAAAACTACCCCCCCCCCCCCCCCCCCCCCCTTCCTGATGGGTACAGGTGCACTCAAGTTACCAGTGACTGTCGTCACGCCATTGCGGCTGTGATCTTTGTACCAAGAGCCGGACTGCTCTGTTATCGATTTTGTTGTGGTGAAAATTTGACGATGGCCTGTCCGTACATTGGAGGCATGACCTGCTGTTGGGACCGAAAATGAGTGTCCGCGTCCACGTTTTGCAGGTGTCTGTTTAAGGGGGGGCAAATATAGAAGGAAAACACTCCGTGCCGAGCAAATGTGTCCGTACATGTCAGGTGTCCGCTCACGCCGGGGGCCGTACATTGCAGGGACTGCTGTACAACAAGAAGGGCAAAGCCCATACGACTCACATGCTTGACCTTGACCTTTACATGACCTTGACCTTCAGAGTCAAGGTCAAATAACTAAACCTAGCAATGACATCATACACTAAGAACTGCTTTACACATTTTTCCTACCAAAATACATGTGACCTTGACCCAAGGTCAAGGTCATCCAAGGTCATGCAACACAAAGCTGTTAATTCAAGACATAGGAAGTACAATGGTGCTTATTGGCTCTTTCTACCATGAGATATGGTCACTTTTAGTGGTTCACTACCTTATTTTGGTCAGATTTCATAAGGGTCAAAGTGACCTTGACCTTGATGATATGTGACCAAATGTGTCTCATGATGAAAGCATAACATGTGCCCCACATAATTTTTAAGTTTGAAACAGTTACCTTCCTTAGTTCAGGGTCAAGGTCACTTCAAAATATGTATACAATCCAACTTTGAAGAGCTCCTGTGACCTTGAACTTGAAGCAAGGTAAACCAAACTGGTATCAAAAGATGGGGCTTACTTTGCCCTATATATCATATATAGGTGAGGTATTCAATCTCAAAAACTTCAGAGAAAATGGGAAAAATGTGAAAAATAGCTGTTTTTTAGACAACATTTATGGCCCCTGCGACCTTGACCTTGAAGCAAGGTCAAGATGCTATGTATGTTTTTTGGGGCCTTGTCATCATACACCATCTTGCCAAATTTGGTACTGATAGACTGAATAGTGTCCAAGAAATATCCAACGTTAAAGTTTTCCGGACGGACGGACGGACGGACGACTCGGGTGAGTACATAGACTCACTTTTGCTTCGCATGTGAGTCAAAAACCATGACTAATTCCAAATTTTCTGAGTTTCGTCAAATTTAACCACCAAAATTGAGGCTGCATTTCTAAACCACTCTTCACAGGAACAGCTAATTAGCACTTTGTTACATGTATGTATATTTTCTATTTCTAAACATGTGAGCAGCATATTCCAGTGGGTATAGGTCCAAAATGTCATGGCCACAAAATCACCTCGGACATGTCAAAACTATAGGATGGTCAACTGGCCGGGGTCAGACCAATGCGTCAGATCAAAAAAAGTATGACTAAATGACCGAAGACTGAGAATAACACTGAAGACCTAATTCAGGCAGCGATATGGCCTAAACACTTACAACATAAAAAAAATGCACACAATGAGTACGACCCCTGATATAAAAAAAAAACACTAAAAAAACTCGGAAGCTTTGAGCGAGATCTGGCTCAAGAATCAACAGAAAGCAAGGGAGACAAGCAAGAACAAAGCATTACTTTGTGGAAGAAGTCAACAGCCAGAGAGTTGTTTCCGGTCAGGGCGTGGATGTAGGCGATGGCAGAGTACGTGGAGGGGTTCTGCGGACAAAGCAGTTCTGCCTGTCGGTGATACTCCAGAGCTTCTTCATACTTCCTGAAACCAGTCATCATAATACTGTCACACTCCACTTCTTCTGCGTTCATGTGCTGAAACTCATACGTACACTCGTGTATATTGCACGAGTGGGTTTTTACGTGTATGCAGACCCCGCCATTTAGGCAGCCATACGCTGATTTTGGGGGATGCATGCTTGAATGATGCTTTTGTGTTTTTATAACCCATCAAACTCTAACATTGGGGGATGTTGAAATTTACATTCAAAATGTGACCCTCCACCATGGAATGAGTCGCATGTCACCTTTGCATGATTTTCATATTTTTACATTTTCCTAACAAGTTTTTTATGCTCTATCCAGTGGTAAAAACTGTTTTAGAAAAGAGCGAAAAGTTTTCGAGTTATAAGCCTGTGACTAAGGTGACCCTCACACCGTTATCAGACACCCCCCGGACTTATATTAAGCCTAGCGCAGAACCGCGCGAGGTGACATGCGACTCATTTCGTGGTGGAGGGTCACAAATGGTGAAAGCTAATGCAAATCTGAGCTCACTCATTGGTTTCCTTTTACATTTAGTCAAGTTATGACTAAATGTTTTAACATAGAGGGGGAATCGAGATGAGGGTGTGGTGTGTGTGTGTGTGTGTGTGTGTGTGTGTGCGTGTGTGTGTGTGTGTGTGTGTGTGTGTGTGTGTGTGTGTGTGTGTGTGTGTGTGTGTGTGTGTGTGTGTGTGTGTGTGTGTGTGTGTGTGTGTGTGTGTGTGTGGTGTGTGTGTGTGTGTGTGTGTGTGTGTGTGTGTAAATCGGTTCCGAGAAAACTACTGGACCGATCTTCATGAAACTTGACATGAGAGTTCCTGGGAATGATATCCCCACACGTCTTTTTTCATTTTTTGGATAAATGTCTTTGATGACATCATATCCGGCTTTTTGTGATATTTGAGGCTCTCATTTTTCAACCAATTTGGTTGAAATTTAGGTCAAGTAATCTTCGGCGCTGTTCTGGCTTGTCAATTTCACTGCCTTTGCCACGAGCGGTGGACTGACGATGCTACGATCAAGTATACGGTCTTGGTGAAAAAATGCAGTGCGTTCAGTTTCATTCTGTGAGTTCGACAGCTTGACTAAATGTTGTATTTTTGCCTTACGCGACTTGTTTTACATCTCTCAGAGGCCTGCACATTCTGTGAAAAGCGAGAACCCTGTATCCTATTTAATGACAGTTTCTAACACTGTTGCTTGATGGCTGCTGTGTCCTATTTTGCAGCCAGTCGTTACTACTGTGGAAACTCCCTTTGAAGACCGGCCGATTTTAACCTTCCTCCTTTTTAAGACTTTTCTTTTTTAGATTGTCTATTCATAATCTCTGTAAATTTACATCCCTTTTCAGACTCCCTCCTTTTTAAGACCTGATTTTTTCAGAGTTTGGGCGGTCTAAAAGAAGGGTTCCACTGTACTGAACAAGAGCTGAGCACACAAACACTCAACCTACTTGAGTTTGCGAGAGACATGTCCCAGGTTGTTGAGCAAGGCCTCCCACTTCTCCGGCATGTGCTGGTACCCGACGCTCTGTATCCTGCTCAGCGCTTCCTTGAAGTACCGCTCTGCTTCCACCCACCTGAACAAAGCGACATCCACATTAACAAAGAAAAGGCATTATGCTTCCAGACTGATGTGTGTGACTGTAGAAGGTGGAACAAGAGACCTTAACAGACAAGACATCATCTGGTAAGTTTGGCGTGTTGCCCAGTTCATCTGGTGTTCTCACATTCAAACCAGTGAACTACAATGTACAAGAAACAACCAGTCATGTCCCAGTAAATAGGCAAAACCTGTCAAACAAGACATCTGCTAAGTTTGGCATGGTGCCTAGACCAAGTCTGATATTCTCACATTCAAACAAGTGAAATAATATGATGTACAAGCAGGCCTGGGAATGAGTAAAAGTGGTGTGGGCGTACTGACGGGAAAGGTTTGCGTTTTAAGCATTTTTAAGGGCACACAGAGGCTCTTTTCTTACACAATTAGAAAAGGACTTTGTCGAATTTACGACGAAAGTTGTATCATTCCCAGGCCTGACAAGAAACTACCAGTCATGTCAACACAATCTCTGCCTCGCTGTCATTTCACAGTTTATCAATCAACAAGACTGCTGCGTTTAAAGCCGAACATCTGTCTCCAGAAGACCAAGCCTTGTGTAGTAGAAAGGAAGCAGAGCTAAATTTAGCGTTGCCAGCACGAGAAACTAGAGCTACATCTGCCGCGCACCGATGTTGGCCTTTAAGCCATTTTACATCAAGAGAGTCCGAGTGGCGCAGTGGTCAGAGCGCTTGCCTCTCACACTGGAGGTCGTGGTTCGTCCCCCACTCGGGGCAAATACAAATACCCGATTTTTTCAAGCGCTCTCCAGTCCACCCAGCTGGAAATGGATACCTGACCCTATTCAGGGCAGGGGAAGGCAAAGGCAGGGAGGGAGAGGAGATGGGCACCGCCCTCATAAAGCTGGCCCCAGAAAAGTTGAGATCTCTAACATATCTCTCCCCTACGACCCGATAGTTACGGCACTACCTTTACCTTAATATTTTTTTACATGTTACATTCTTAGCACTCACTCATGGTTCTGGAAAGCTATGACGCCCATCTCGTGCAGGACGAAGGGGTCATCAGGCGCGATGCTCTGGGCCAGGGTGAAGAAACGCTCTGCCAGTTTGGCGTTGCTAGTCAGTCCATACTCCAGGCCGATGTACAGAACAGGTAAGTGACACCTGAATGATACAACAAACATATGTACCCAGCAGGAGGGGTTGGATTGGGGTCAGGAGTCTTGTATGGCAGGTTGGTTTTGAGTCTTTCGATCTTTAATGTTTATTGCCTTTACACTGAATTACTAAACAAAACTAAATCAAGTTTTTGGTTAAAATGAAACCAGCAACTTTGGGACTTTCTATCAGAGGGAACAAATGCAGTGGCACAATTTCTAAACAACCAAGGTCACACCTCCTGTGACCTGCCAGCTGCAATGAACGGACATACATGCAAATGGCCCAAAGGTCTCTGTTTATGAGATTAACTGCTGTATTCAAACAATTTGCTCAGAAGGGCTGAACATGTTCATAAAAAGTCACTTAGTTTCAGCAAGAACTTTCACATCTTCTCTCCTATCAGTTTCCGGAGAACCATTTTCTTAGTATCATGACACCTGAACTAGAAAAAGCTATATTTTGGCAACAGTACCGTCTTCTTATGATAAAGAATAAGATGAGTGAAAATAGAAAAGGCATAATTATATCTCTATGAAATAAAACACAGGCATGCAATGCACTGTACCCTTTCATGATCTGTGAAGCGGTGAAGTAAGCAGCCATAGCTTGGTCGTGTTCATTGTCTGCTGCGAAGGAATGACCGTATGCAAGCCAGGCTGGTCCAAACGTCTTTTCCAGTGTTGTAGCTTTGCTGCAAGAGAGAAAACCTGTACTAGCAAATAAAATAGACGAATTAAAAAAATAACCCCCGTCTAGTTTTTTTGGGTTATGGAAGAGTGAATACCCTTGTCAAAACCTCTAACAAACATTGGAGGCGCCAATCACTAGCAAGGGGTGTGTCGGAAACACAAGCTCTTTCCCATCCTCCACCTCTATTAACCCAAGACTCTCTGATAACAAATTAATACGCTGAAGATTTAAGGTCTCCATGAAATTGAAAATCTCGTGTCTTATTTTTCTTATTCACTTATTGATATGAAGTTAATTGACTACACTAAACAGGGTTATCTTGTCATAAAGGTGACATTTTAATTACCTGAGATACCTCCTGGCTGGTTCAAAGTTCTTTGTCAAAAGGTAGTAACACCCAACAGCAAACCAAGACACCTGATGAAAGAGTAATCCTTTTAGAAACAAATCTGAGTAAAGTAAATTAATAGCACACACACACCATGCATACAGGAGTTGACTGAAAGAAAAAAAAATCTTAACTCATTGTCTCCCAGGTACGGATATATCAGTACCCACTCATATTGCTCTATCTGACCAGGTACGGATATATCCGCTCAGACTGTTAGCTTCAGTCGCTTCCTGTAACGTCGATCTAACGCCTGCATTCCAGTGTGTTGATACACAGTTTCTACACAGTTAATACAGTTCTGAGTGACCTGCTGCAGCACAGCTGGTCTCGGCTAAAAAAAACTTGGTCAACATAGGTGGGGTAGAAAGTGTTAAAACAAGTATGGTTCAGTAAGCTCCCTCAAACTATTTTGTTCTGTCAATCACAATCTAAGTCTAGTCTAAGGTTTGTTTAGGGTCTAGCCAGATCTGAAACAGTTAGAAATTTACATTTTTAAAAAGTTAAAAATAAAACAATATTCAAGACACACACATATATCCCTTCACAGAGTAAATGTTACACACAATGTTCACCTGGCACTTGCTATTTTTTATTTATTTTTTTTATTTCTTACGCCAGATGGTAAAACACATTTTTTTCCATGGACACTATTTCACGTTCATGGAAAGTTGAATTTACTGCTGTGAGAATTTACGCTTTTGGTAACAACTCCAATATTTGACACACACACACACACACACACACACACACATACACTCATGCAACCACACCCACACACCTCATCTCAAATAACGGCACAACATACATGTCAATCATACTCACTGGTTTATTGGGATAGAAGTCCACCAACTTGTGACCTAAATAAAACAAGGCTGAAACAAAGAGGGGTTTCAGAAGGCTGAAACAGACAAACAGTAACTAAAACAAACTGCAGCATGTCCACATCAGTCACAGTGATAGTAACCATGAAGATCATCATGGAAAGCATAGTATCTCTTACTTTCTACATGTATTCAGATTATCTCCCTTGCCTTGTAGACAAAAAGCACGGCAAATGTAGAGCCAAAGTCAAGGGAATATTAGCTGCAAAATTACTTACTGCAAACAGAAGAAAGTCACATACTGAACGTTCTTTCTCATAATCAGAAGAAGCCAAATTACAATAAAAACGAAAAAGATACCAAAAGAATCCACCACATTTCTTTCCACAAACGTTAACAAAATAAAGATAAAATCTGAATCCCATACATAAGTCTGAAAATAACTGCTGCTAGCTCTTACAAAATGTTAATAGTATCAAATTACTTAAAGATATGCATGCGACCACAAGTAAAACATCTCTACATATTTTCAGACAATTTTGTTTGTTTGTTTTTTAAATTCTTTCTTTATTTGGTCTTTGACGTTGTTTTCAACCACGAAGGTTATATCGCGACGGGGAAAGGGGGGGAGATGGGATAGAGCCACTTGTTAATTGTTTCTTGTTCACAAAAGCACTAATCAAAAAATGACCTTACTGGGAGAATGCAAGTTTCCAGTACAAAGGACTTAACATTTCTTACATACTGCTTGACTAAAATCTTTACAAACATTGACTATATTCTAAACAAGAAACACTTAACAAGGGTAAAAGGAGAAACAGAATCCGTTAGTCGCCTCTTACGACATGCTGGGGAGTATCGGGTAAATTCTTCCCCCTAACCCGCGGGGGGTTTGTTTGTTAAATGCATAAGGGGAAGCGAGAATAAAACTGAAAGAAGAAGAAACAACTCAAACATGCATTCCTCCTTCTTGTGTGAACAGCAGGGATCCTGCTAGGATTTTTCAAATTGCGTACGGCTTACGCAATGTCGGCCAAAAAACGCGTAAAGCAGAACCGATTTTGCGTCACACTATAACACAGTTAAATCATGTCAAAAGCACGCATTTCACTCACCTATTTCCGGCGCTCACATCGGCTCTGGAATTCGCGGCAAGCCCTGTCTACAACGTCCGCACTTTGGCTCACGGCCGGCCCCTCCATGGCGATACTTTCGCTGCATGCCGTTTTGAATGAATCAAAGACAGGCTAGATTTGGCGCCACACGCCCAGTGCATTTTTGTGTATGTTGTGTTTCAGAAAACCGACCGGCGTTGCTTTGCGTCGCTTGCGACACTCTTATGCCGAGAGCACGTCACCTCATTTTGTTTTATCCAAAACAGACTTTAGATTTGAACTCGCGCGATTGTGCTATGTTTGATCCAGAACAGACTAGAGATTCTAAATTCGCGCGCGCGTGCTATAGTCTGACTCAGTATTGGGATGTGCTGCTGAGCATGCCGTTTTGAATAGAAGTTGTTTTGAGTACGCGTTACGCATAAGCGCCGGGAAAATGCGTGGGTGGATTTTAAAATGCGTCAAATACGCAAAAAACATGCGTCAACGCGATCCCTGAAACAGTCATGTCAACAATCACATCACAACAGATCTGTCTAGACAGAACTACAGCAACCTTCCTCCTGAACACTTACCCACAACTAACAGCCCGGTCACTTTCGGTGCAGAGTGGGAATTTTGTTTTGAATTAATTTTGCAATAGACGATGTTGGGAAATAACTCTGTCGGGTTTGTATTGGTTGTGAAAGAGTAAGTACTCAATATGCGTCTTTTTGTAAATAATGCACAAACGTTGAATAAAACAGTTTAAACCAAGCACCCTTTCTTTTTTCAGGGACAAAAACATTGACATGGTTCCTGTCCGCGTGTTTCAGACACACCCCTTCCTAGTGATCGGCCCTTGCAAAAGGATGTTTGTTTGTTTGTTTGTTTGCTTAACGCCCAGCCGACCACGAAGGGCCATATCAGGGCGGTGCTGCTTTGACATTTAACGTGCGCCACACACAAGACAGAAGTCGCAGCACAGGCTTCATGTCTCACCCAGTCACATTATTCTGACACCGGGTCAACCAGTCCTAGCACTAACCCCATAATGCCAGACGCCAGGCGGAGCAGCCACTAGATTGCCAATTTTAAAGTCTTAGGTATGACCCGGCCGGGGTTCGAACCCACGACCTCCCGATCACGGGGCGGACGCCTTACCACTAGGCCAACCGTGCCGGTCCCTTGCAAAAGGAGGGGTATTCAGTATTCACAACCCAGACAAACCCGACAGAGTTATTTTCACAATTCGTCTATTGACACCAGTGACAACAATTCAGCAAAACTTCCTACTCTGCACAGAATGCAGCCAAGCTGTTGGTTTTTGGTATGTGTTTGAGTGGAAGGTTTCTCTTATCCCATGTAAAATCCTCACCCTATCTGTAACGATTTGCATGATGGTTCACACAAGAAGGAATGTGTGTTGAACCTGCAGAAATATTTACCGTTTGGCTTCTTCAGTTCCACCAGCACTGCTACGTGTAGTGGCAGACACCGGCTGTTGTACGGATCTTTGCTCAGCACACTGCAGTCATCACAAACATGGGAGCAACAATACATGAACAAGAAGGGCAAAGCCCATACGACTCACATGCTTTACACATTTTTCCTACCAAAATACATGTGACCTTGACCCAAGGTCAAGGTCATCCAAGGTCATGCAACACAAAGCTGTTAATTCAAGACATAGGAAGTACAATGGTGCTTACTGGCTCTTTCTACCATGAGATATGGTCACTTTTAGTGGTTCACTACCTTATTTTGGTCACATTTCATAAGGGTCAAAGTGACCTTGACCTTGATCATATGTGACCAAATGTGTCTCATGATGAAAGCATAACATGTGCCCCACATAATTTTTAAGTTTGAAACAGTTATCTTCCATAGTTCAGGGTCAAGGTCACTTCAAAATATGTATACAATCCAACTTTGAAGAGCTCCTGTGACCTTGACCTTGAAGCAAGGTAAACCAAACTGGTATCAAAAGATGGGGCTTACTTTGCCCTATATATCATATATAGGTGAGGTATTCAATCTCAAAAACTTCAGAGAAAATGGGGAAAATGTGAAAAATAGCTGTTTTTTAGGCAACATTTATGGCCCCTGCGACCTTGACCTTGAAGCAAGGTCAAGATGCTATGTATGTTTTTTGGGGCCTTGTCATCATACACCATCTTGCCAAATTTGGTACTGATAGACTGAATAGTGTCCAAGAAATATCCAACGTTAAAGTTTTCCGGACGGACGGACGTCCGGACGGACGGACGACTCGGGTGAGTACATAGACTCACTTTTGCTTCGCATGTGAGTCAAAAAGTATGAAAGTGACATATCGTTGAAAAGAGAAAGAAAGAGAGAAAATGTGACCCTCCACCACGAAATGAGTCGCATGTCACCTCGCGCGGTTCTGCGCTGGGCTTAATATAAGTCCGGAGAGTGTCTGGTAACAGTGTGAGGGTCACCTTAGTCACTGGCTTATAACTCATAAACAGTTTTCGCTCTTTTCTAAAACGGTTTTCACCACTGGATAGAGCATGAAAAACTCTTTAGGAAAATGTAAAAATATGAAAATCATGCAAAGGTGACATGCGACTCATTCCATGGTGGAGGGTCACAAATGACAAAGGATTTGCCAAATTTTAAATGATCTCCCTTGTTATACGACACACAAAAATCTGTGCACCCTCTTCCTACTTTCTTATTCAGGGGTGGACTCAGAGATATTCTTTTTTACTTTGGAATTTGGTAAGTTGATTCCGTAGCAATTTCTAAGCTCAGATGGCACCAAAAAGCCCCATTTTGCTTCTTCGGAGAACGTTTTTTTCCGAGGGCGCATGCCCCCCAGACTCCCTGGCAATCTCATGCACGCTGCACGTCCTCAATTTACACTTTTGAATTCCAAGTGCTGCTCCCCCCCCCCCCCCCCCCCCTTAGAAACTAACTGATCCGCCCACTACATACTTCAACAAAAGAATCCTCTTTATAAAACACACCATGTATTAAATCACACAACCATTATTCATCTCTGTGCGACATAATATATATGGTAAAGTGAAACACTTCTTCTTCTCCTTCTTCTTTGTTCATGGGTATAGACTCCCACGTTCACTCATGTTTTTAGAACGAGTGGATTTTTACGTGTATGATCGTTTTTACCCCGCCATTCTGGCAGCATACGCCGATTTCGGGGGAGGCATGCTGGGTATTTTCGTGTTTCTATAACCCACCGAACTCTGACATGGATTACAGGATCATTTCCGTGCGCACTTGGTCTTATGCTTGCTTGTACACACGAAGGGGGTTAAGTCACTAGCAGGTCTGCACATAAGTTGACCTGGGAGATCGGAAAAATCTCCACTCTTAACCCACCAGGCGTCAGCGACCGGGATTCGAACTCACGACCTCCCGATTAGGAGGCCGACGTCTTACCACCACACCACTGCGCCCATCAGTGAAACACAAATCCGGCAACTAACCCGCTGGTGATTTTGTGGCACTTCTGGAATTCACAGTTGTAATATCGCCGCTCGGCCAAATTGACGACCACGTCGACATTCTCCAGCAGGGGTGACAGGCTCTGTGGGATGCTGTGTGTGCCTGGCTTGTCATACTGAAAAGCAAAAGATGTTATGATGGACAAGACTCACATAGCAACGCTGCAAGTCCACAAAATGGGGCACTCGCCTTTGGCTAGTACTTCTCATAATTTACTAGCCAGAGAGCAAATTTTACTTACCAATTTAACCAACCATTTCAATTCAGTGTTTCAGCAACTTTACTCGCTTTTGGCGAGTTGATTAACAACATTCTACTCACCATTTACAGATTTCTACTCGACATGGCGAGTAAAATACTGGCCACTTTCAGGCCTGCATAGCATGCCTCCAGAGGTTGGATATTTCTGATTCTATGTGGACCGATAAGTGCAAACTTGGATTGGAAAAGTCTTGATGGCAAAAGTACACCCATCCAGAACATGTTCATTTGCAGTTACACTGTACAAAAATCATTCATGCCAGACCTGAAAGTGGCGAGTATTTTACTCTCCATGGTGAGTAGAACTAGAAACGTGTAACTGGCGAGTAGAAATGTCCATCTACTCGCCAAATGCGAGTAAAGTTGCTGAAACAAATCGTTGGTTTGGCTTGTAAAGTTTGCTCTCTGGCTAGTAAATTTTCAAAATCACTATAGCCAAAGGCGAGTACACAATTTGTTGGACTTTCAGGGCTGTTTGCGCATACATCTTATTGGGTATCTCATTCAACAATGGTGTACTTGCCTTTTTTGTGTGCTCTTTTCAAATTTGTAAATTTTTTTGAAAGCCTTTTAGGTTTTTGTTTCGTTTTCTGTGACACTGTGTAAGGAGGAACATAAGTTTTCAAGAGGAGAAAAACGGGCCCTCAATGGAGAAAAACGGGCCCTCAATGGAGAAAAACGGGCCCTCAATGGAGAAAAACGGGCCCTCAATGGAGGAAAACATGCCCTCAATGGAGGAAAACGGGCCCTCAATGGAGGAAAACGGGCCCTCAATGGAGGAAATCCTCCAAGAGAAGTAGAATTTCAATCCCTGACTGTATTCCTTCTCAAGCAGCAAACATGCTAACGCAACTTGTACCTTTTTCAGCCTGTTTTGGTAGAGAAATCTGACCAGCTCCATCTCATCCTCTGGACACTGGGCCACCAGGGGCAGTGTCTTCAACAAGTCTTGCTCTGCACCGCAAACAAAACAAGACATTTGTTTACCCTACATACGTGAGAGAGACCCCTCATTAGATAACAATATCGTTCAAACCACACGTGTGTATATCATGTAAATGAGGTCATGTCAAGCAAGTCTAACAGGGACCTGTTTTTCCATTGCTTATTGATGCCAGAGTCACTGAGACAAACGTCATTACGGAAAAAAATGTGCGCTCGCTAATTTTCCTCGATGAATTTTTAGAACTAACATGTCACGCTACACTTTCCAGAGTGACGTTTCTTTGCTTTGACGTAAGAGATTGCACGAGGCTTTGGACGAGATCGAGGTTTCAAAAGAAGTGTCTAGAATTTCGCCGCCTCGACTGCGGGATGTTTTCACTCTAACACAAACCTGACAGTTCTTTCCGGAGTTTGTCTATTTTATTGCCTCCTTTTCAAGCGAACAAGCAATGCATTTATTTATTTCTAAAGGTACTATTCTCTTCTGTATACATTATCATGTTCACCATCTTATCCATTTGTTCAGGTTTTTACATAAAGTAAGAGCTCTGTGTAATTGTAAGTGACTGCAGCTTTTTTACGTAAACTTGACCTTTCAGTCAAGTAGGTATTGGTTACAAAAAACACACAACTAAAAGCTGCTTTTTTTTTATCTGCGTAAAAAGACAGAAATACAGATTGCTCTTACTAACAAAACGACACAGTCATGCAGATGACAATGATGATGATATTGACAATGATTACGGTGGTTCTGATGGCTTTGCAGTTCACCGAGTGTTTTGCACTAAGACAGACCTGCCTACCCCTGAAATGTACCATGTGTAGTTTTGGGTGTGAAAATAAGGCAAATGTGTAGTTTGGCAGGTGAATGTGTAGTATTTCAATTTGATCAACCCAAACCGCAAAACAGAACAGTTACTTATACCGTACTAAAACAAACACTCAACACTCCAAACAAAACTATTACAATGTGAACAATACTCCCCACAAAAATACAAGCCAAGCATTAAGTTTATTTGTTAAGAAAAAAATTATTAACTAGTTTGGAACATTTGCATGGGTGAAACTGATCAGAATTAAAAATAAGGAAAATGAGGCCGGGGTCCAGGGGCCACCCACGCCTTGGTGTGGTGCAGGGGCAACGCCCTCTTAGGGGGCCCAGGGGGGCGAAGCCCCCCGGAAGAAAACGAAAAATCAGGCTTTTTAAGGGTAAAAGTAGGCCTTTCCTGGTATCTCAAACACACAAATTTGCACAGTAAACAATGATAACAAATGCCAAGCTGTAGTCCAATAATTCGCGCGCTCAGGGAAACAAAGATTCAGCGATGTCCGGTCACTGTGTTAGAGAAAATACAGATCGGATCGCCGGCGAAAAAAAAAAAAAATTTTTAAATTTTTTTTACAGATTTTCAAAATAAGGAATTCTTTATTTGACCAGTTTCACCCATGCATTTGTTAAAAAAAAAAGCTATGTTGAGGGGTATGCAGTTCATATACAGTGGGACCCCCTATTCAAGACCTGTGACAATCTGAGAACATCAACTTGAGTCACAAAAAGTAGGGACTGGGAGTATGTGTATCAACATGAAGGCAAATTTATATAAACAGAACAGGTTTGCGTCGGCAATAATAATAATATGGCAGGTCATTGCCTCTGCTCTGGTTACCGATCTCTCAAAAGTGAGCTTCTCTTGGTCTTCTTTCCCTGGCACGGGTTTCTTCACAAAACAGTCCAATTTTTCCTCTGCTTTGGTCGGGATTTCTCGAATGAGAAGTGCTTTTCTTGTGGCGGTTATACGGTCGTAGGTAAAGCCTACTGTGCCTCTCTGAAAAAGCCGTGTTGCACACAGTGCAGTGGGCAAAATGCTTCCCTTTTCTCCACGAAACTAGGCATGGATGCTCCTCATAGTACTTTGGCAGAAAAGCCTTGCTGGGAGTTTGACCAAGCTTCTTTTTTTTGCTCCGTGGCGGTTGATCGCCAAAGTCTTCTGAATCCGTGTTCGTCGCTGTAGCCATTTTTTTCCCTCCAGAAAGAATGAGCTAGGAAGTGACCGCGTTCAGAAAAGTATGTGCTGAAACGCCCGCGATAGTTGTAATAACAGCAGCAAGACCAACTGACTACGCTACTCTCGCGGGCGCCGGGCATGTTTTGCACGCAGTACACAACCGGTTAGTACAAATTATGGATCGGAACTCGCTCGCGTTTTTGCGTATTCAAAATGTCAAAATGTGTAGTCGAAACGAAACGTTTGCGTAGTATAAGACAAACATGCGTAGTTGCGTAGTTTGGGGACCAAAATCGTAGTTTACTACGCTCAATGTGTAGTGTAAACAGGTCTGCTAAGAGCAAGGCGTTTACCCCAGAAGTACCCTGCACTCCAAAAAATATCTTGGTCATCATCATATTCATACCTTCCTGTGCGGACATCATGTGATGCGAAACAAGGAGGTCAAAGGCCTCGAAACAGTACACATCCTGCTGCAAGGCGCGCCTGAAACAGTCGGCCGCCAGACCCCTGTTGTCCATGGCTTCGTAGATCCTGCCCCGCAACAAACTGATGGAGCTCTCAATCTGTGAAATAGTGTGTTGGGGGTTAATCTCGCTGATGGGGTCTATGTCGACCAAAACCGCCCTGATATGGCCCTTCGTAGTCGGCTGGGCATTAAGCAAACAAACAAACAAAAATGTCGACCAAAAGAGTGATTCCCTGTAGGTGGAGTTCCTGTAGGATTGATTCCCTGTATACAGGGAATACCACAGGGTGTAGTTCCTGTAGCGTTTCGCTGATATCGCTGAAAGTCACGTGATGCTTAGCGACATCGGTAGAATTTGATGTTTTTTTTAATCTTTTTTTTATATTTCTTAGAAATTCGAGTATGGTTTGCAAGTTCTATTGAAAAACTCCACCCTGTGTTTACGCTACAGGGAATCCCCCTGCAGGAACTCCAATTACAGGGAATCCCACTCTTTTGGTCGACATAGACCCCATCAGCGTTAATCTCTGTCAGTGTCATCATGCATGCGAAGTGAGGTTTATTGTTAAAACTGTGAGAAGATTTGACTTTTGTCACCCTTGTTTGACTGAGTATAGAGAGAACAAAATTGTATTTGCCACTTGAAGATTTAAGATTGTCATTTTACATGTCTTTTTTTCCCCCTCACTGATTCGACAAGAGACCTTTAAAAGAAAAAGATTTTTTTTAAAATCATTCAAAAATATTTGGTGGGGAAATAAATGTGTTGTCAAATAAAATAAACAAAATTAAAAATTTAAACAAATGACATGAAGTGTTGCAAGCATTACTCACTGACTTAAGCATCCAAATATGTTCAAATTGGAAACAAAGCAAACTTCAAAATCACTCAGCACATGCACAGTACAGTAACTACTGAAACCGCCTATCTTCAGGTTTTGTACACATGACATACACTTACAATAAAGACCTGCCTACTATCAACTCTGCATACATTGATACCACTTACATTAATTTAATTAATTGGGGCAGGGAAATAGCTCAGTCGGTAGCAGCGCTGGCTTCAAAAGCTGTCACTATCGGCCTGGGTTCGATCCCCACGTTCGGCGAGGGATTCATTTCCTAGCAGACCTGTGCACACTCAAAACGCTCATCAGTAGTAAACAAACCAAATTTCAGTAGTTTTTAAAATGTTTCAGTAGTGAGCTGTAACGACAGTTCACAGGTCAAACGTCTTCTTTGCTGGATTTTACGATCTCCAGGTTGTCTTGAGAATGACTAGACTTCCAGCACTGTTGTGCCGTTTTCTTCTTCTTTGGTGACAGAGCTGGTGTCTCCTCTTCACTATCTGAATCTCGCACTCTTTTTTTCTTTTCCATGTTTCACTGCAATCACAAGTTGCCAAAGCAGACGCTGGACGAACTAAGTCTAAGAACAACGACTCAATGCGGAGAACACCCGCGCTTCCGGTAAATCGGAAAACGTCTTTTCAGCGCATTGGCCAACTAATTGGTCAAAACATCTTAAAACAGAAAAACAAGAAGGGCAAAGCCCATACGACTCACATGCTTTACACATTTTTCCTACCAAAATACATGTGACCTTGACCAGGTCATCCAAGGTCATGCAACACAAAGCTGTTAATTCAAGACATAGGAAGTACAATGGTGCTTATTGGGTCTTTCTACCATGAGATATGGTCACTTTTAGTGGTTCACTACCTTATTTTGGTCACATTTCATAAGGGTCAAAGTGACCTTGACCTTGATCATATGTGACCGAATGTGTCTCATGATGAAAGCATAACATGTGCCCCACATAATTTTTAAGTTTGAAACAGTTATCTTCCATAGTTCAGGGTCAAGGTCACTTCAAAATATGTATACAATCCAACTTTGAAGAGCTCCTGTGACCTTGACCTTGAAGCAAGGTAAACCAAACTGGTATCAAAAGATGGGGCTTACTTTGCCCTATATATCATATATAGGTGAGGTATTGAATCTCAAAAACTTCAGAGAAAATGGGAAAAATATGAAAAATAGCTGTTTTTTAGGCAACATTTATGGCCCCTGCGACCTTGACCTTGAAGCAAGGTCAAGATGCTATGTATGTTTTTTGGGGCCTTGTCATCATACACCATCTTGCCAAATTTGGTACTGATAGACTGAATAGTGTCCAAGAAATATCCAACGTTAAAGTTTTCCGGACGGACGGACGGACGGACGGACGGACGGATGTCCGGACGTCCGGACGACTCGGGTGAGTACATAGACTCACTTTTGCTTCGCATGTGAGTCAAAAAGGGTTTTTTTGGGGGGGGGGGGGGGGGGGGGGGCGTAAAACATCGGAATTTTAATTAAAAATCCGTAGCACCATATTCTGCATATAAAAATCGGAGAAATTATGGAGAAACCGTAGATGTGCACAGGTCTGTCCTAGTCAACTTTGTGCAGACTCACCACGGTGTCCGAACACCCCCGTGTGCACACATCGTCACATGTGCACGATAAAGAACCCAAGTTCACAGCGAAAGTCTCAGGGCTTGGAAACACAAATACACGCATGCAGAAATAAAAAGGATACTGCCGTACTGTATGGCAGCTCGCTTTCCCTAGTGAGAAAGCCGCCTGAATTTCCATGAGGGTAACCTCACATGACTATATAAAAGATGTTATCAGTATCTTATGTTATCTAAGGATCTTTACAACCAAACCGCCTCAAGACAAACCACCAGACAGCAAGGCAATTGCCCCTGGTACTGTGACACCACAACTCCATTCAAAGTGAAAAGAGACCCACAACGGCAGCGCTGACTGCCAGCACTGACAATGATCCAGCTGGATCTCAAAACTAACTCCATGACTCTCCTTGAAACCACCTCCGGCTCGGGTGCTGCGTTGACCGGGAGCTAGAGCACTACAACCATCCCTCCCTTGCAGTGGCCCTTTTCTTTTTTTCTTTTCCCCCATCTAAAGTCGGTGTCAAACCCAAGATCGGGAACATGCCCCTAATTGTTTTACCGTGAGGGCGTTAAACATTACTTATCAACAATCATCATCTTTATGTTCTCCTTGTCCAAAGACCTGTCTGCTCTCAACTCTCTATACATGCATAAACTTACAACAAAGATATGTCCACTCTGTTTTCATACACCCAAACAAAACATCTAACCCAAGAGACACTGACAGAAAGTGAGATTGTGTACCCCTCGGATTGGCAGACTGTCGTCAGCGTCCATGCTGAGCTGGTTGATGCTGGACTGGAGGAAGGAGGGTTTGGTCAGCGACACTTCGGCCATGTCCAGAATGTTGAGAGCCTCCTGCCACTCCTTGCACTCAAACTGCGAACAGAAATACAACAATAGACGATGCTTGGAAATAACTCTGTTGCGTTTATATGTGTTGTGAAAAAGTGAATACTCTTGCATTCATTGAGACAAACTTTCCCAAGCGGTATTATAATTGTATTTATAGGCCAGTCTCTAGCGGAGGATGTGTCAGAAAAACGTGGACAAAGAGCATGCGTGGAAACTTTGCCTCTAGTAAAAGCAAGAGTATTCACTCTCTCAGTCTCACAGCCTATACAAACCCGACTGAGTTATTTCCAGAGTGTGTCTATTACATGTAGCTCTCTTGCTAAGCTTCAGGGTAGTGCTTTTCATTAGAGGTGCAAGAGATAGAGCACACAAACCAGTCACAGTAAAACAAAAAGTAGCTGAGTTTTTAACGCTTGCCGCGCCATACTCTGTGCGCGCGTTATCAGATAGAACTGAAGTGCGCCACCTTGCTAAATGGGAGCTCTAAATTAGCAATTGGTCGCTTACTCCTGCACGAGTGCTCATTAAGACTACAGGGCAATCTTAGTCGAAGTCTTGAAGGCATTGTCTTTACTGCACACACACTCCCGTTCACCACCTCAGATCTAACGAGGCTTTCAGAACAAAACAAGCTGGATGTAAAAAAAAAAGCTGGTATTATACTTACGTGACACTTAGCTGCCAGAAAACGACACGCTGCATAATGCTGGAAAAAAAGAAACATTTGTAAACATCACAACATTTGCACTTCCATACATATATATATACTAGATGAATACCCGCTTCGCCGGGTACGGCTTCGCCGGGAAGAAGTTGAGCCGAATACCCGGGACCCGGCTTTGCCGGCGCACCGCACGAAGGGAGATAAACGCGCAAAACACTGGAGAAGAGTCTAAAAATAGTATAACGGGAATATGGATTGAGCGTTGTCGACAGTGACCTTCTAAAAATAGAAATGGGAATATGGATTTAAGCCACACGAAGGAAGGGAGATAAACGCTGCAAACACTGAAGAAGATAAGGAAGAGTTACTGGTAGTGGATCCAGACAAAAAAAACAAAATCGGTTCAGCGCTGTGCGCTGAGAGCACGTGTTGAAATATTGACCAGGTTGTGTCCTGTCCCGGGTGTACCTGAATATGCCCACCAAATTTGAAACAGATCCATCGAGAACCTTGGCCGCGCATCGCGAACAGACACACAGACACAAGTTGTATATATATAACTAGATGATTACCCGCTTCGCCGGGTACCGGCTTCGCCGGGAAGAAGTAGAGCCGAATACCAGGCTGCGCCTGGGACCCGGCTTTGCCGGGTGTACGCCGGCTTTGCCGGCGCACGAAGGAAAAGAGATAAACGCGCAAAACACTGGAGATCTTCTAAAAATAGTAACGTGCAGTGACCTTCTAAAAATAGTAACGTAGTAACGGGAATATGGATTGACGCCACACGGAGGAAGGGAGATAATCGCGGCTGAAAACACTGGAGAAGATAAGGAAGAGTTACTGGTAGTGGATCCCGACAACAACAACAAAACAAAACAAAATCGGTTCAGCGCGCACAGCGCTGCGCGCTGAGAGCACGTGTTGAAATATCTCATCGATGAGGTTGTGTCCGGGGTGTAGCTGAATACGGTGTCCAAATTTGAAAAAGATCCACCGAGAACTTTGGCCGTGCATCGCGAACAGACAGACAGACAGACAGACAGACACTAGTCGTATATATATATATAGAGAGATTAAATAGATTCAGTATATATATATATATAAAAACAGGTCAAAAATATATATATAACGTCAGAAGTTGTGAAAGAAATAATTGAAAGTCAGCAGAGACTTTCTTCTGAGATTTGTTAAATTCTCTTAGCAGAGCGAAAGAGAGAGAAGAAAGTATCCCTTCACAGACAGCCTATTGGGAGCATCAGACCCTCCTCATAATATATATACTGTATTTTCCGGGTTACAAGGCACTACAGCGCATAAGGCGCATCCCCTTCTTTTAAACAAAATTGTAATCCAGTCACCCATTGGTCGCAGGGGGCCGATAGGGCGCACCATAACTGAAAAAGTATACCGGTAACGGTCGAAGAATGAAAATAAGCCGCACATCAAAGGAAGAATACGTAGAGGTTACATGCCGAGTCTCAGTGATTATCAAAAATAATGGTCGAAGTTAGCGGATCATGAAAAATGCGAGCTTTAGCGAGCTTTTTCATGACCGCGAACTGAGACCATTATTTTTGATAATCACTGAGACGAGGTGTGTAACCTCTTTATTCCTCCTTTCTTCAGTTATTCAAAGAAAAGAGGAGTTTTTTTGCGAAAGTTTGATCGAATCCTATTCTCTCAACCAGTCAACCTGCGCAGGCGATCGATTAATGCGCGGTTGTATAGTTCCGTGCAAATCATTCCATTCTGTTAACACTTCTTGTCAGTTTTCCTATTTTGGGCTAAAATCAAGTACACAGATATGCTGTTATTCTGCCGTGGCGGCAAAGGCAGATATTGTGTGTTCTGTATATGTTTTAGTATCGCTTAGGATAATGTTTTTTCGTCAAATGGGACTAGCAGACGAACTTTTGCACCCGTGTTCCAACGTTAAAAACTGTATGAAGTTCAGTTTTCTGGGGAAAATAGTGTATGAAACCCCTTTATGTTGTTTAAATTGATGAGATGTGTGCATTTGGTTGCGTGTGATCTGTTTATTAAATGAAATATTGTTAAAAACTGACCGTCGGATTGCAGTCTGTTGTCGAAGGAACTGAGTGAAAAGAAGGGGAACTACTCTTGTCGCTAGACAAAGTATGAGTTACTTGCCTTGGGAAATTGCTTGTGATGAACGGCTTGACGGCACGGCAGATGAGATTCAGAAAACAACCGAACTCATGGATTTTATATGGAGATTCATGTGTTCAGGCCTGTAGTTGTTAATTTAAATGCGGTATGTTTGTATTGTTTGCTCCAGAGATGTATACTTCGTACATTAGAGCGCTCGGAACTTTTCAGTCGCAAAAAGTAGTACCGAAACAGAACAACCTCTCAACCCATTGCACTATCAAGGATTCAGGCTGTTGCTGGGTCGTTATTTGTTTGGTTGCTGGGTCATTATCGAAAAATAACTACCCCTACAAGTTTACAGAGGTAAAGAAGCAGAGGGGGGAATAAAGAGTGGAAATATGTGTGCTCTGTGTGTGCAGCGAGATCAAAGGCAGATCCATTGTGATAGCTGGGTTGCCTTGTTTATAGACACTGACCTTCTTCCCAGGGGTCAATGACTCAGTTTTAGCTATGAGAGGTGGTTCCCCTGTCATATATCTGAGAGAGGAAACACTTCCTGCACCAGAGTCAGTGACCCAGTTTAACCTATGGGGGGTCTCTTTGATGTCTTGAGAGGAAACCTGGCCAGGGTAGTACCTAGTAGCTGAAACATGCATTATCACAAGTTGTTTGACTGGTACTCAGGCGGTCTCTTTTTTTGTTTGTTTTGTATTTCATAGGGTGGATTAGGCGCTTCCTTATACAAGGCACAGGGGTCAAGCTCGAGGAAAAAAGTCGCGCCTTATGACCCGGAAAATACGGTATACAGTAGAATACGCTTAATAAACACACGGTTAATACGGACAGCCGCTTTTAAAATACACTTATGTCCGGTCCGGATTTATCACTATATGGCCCATGACCATGTAATAATACTTCGGTTAATAAATACAAAAATCCGGTTAATAAAAACAGTTTGTTGGCGAAATGGGGTATTTTTTTCCGTGCTGGGACGCTCACTTAACACAAATTTGACAATGTATTATCAAACACGGAGTGATATCTACTCACCCGACAGACGATGCAAGCATTTGCTGAAGCTTAGTGAGCTAAGTTCAGCAAAAATTGTGATTTAGGGGGGAAACGATGTAGCTTTAATTGTGTTGATGCCGACATCCGCGCATTTCTGCGCAAAGAGCCATTGAAACAGCTGACAATGGACAAGTTTTTCAACTGAATCGTACAGGTACATTTACTTCATGATCGCTTCCTTCACAGGAGAGGAAATTCTTTTTTTTTCTGTTTGATTTTTTTGTTTAAATTCGGTTAATAAAAACTTCGGTTAATAAATACAAATTTGCCCAGTCCCGATGTGTTTTTATTAAGCGGAGTCTACTGTATATAATATATATCTGCATACGACATACATTCTCCTCAATATTTCAAGGTTACAGTCCAAAGACAAGTACCAGTACATTTTTGAATGCATACATGCAGTGTATTATACTGGCAACTGGTATAGACTAATGACTATAGTACAAGTACAACTCACACACCTTTGGCTTTGCAATAAAAACGCAAAATTCCCTTGGTCACCTTCCATTTCCAGGTATGTTGAACTTGCTTAAAAATGTTTATTTTCTAGGCCTAGAAATATAAATTTAGGCAATATTCGCAACTTTCAAATTCAATCCGCCCTAGGCGTCAAAGTTGCTAACAAAGTTTTCCGGGTCTGTCAAGCGTTGTAAACTTGAAATATGTCTGAGCGTTTTGCTGACTGACAATGCACAAACAATATAATTATTCATGTCTACACCTTTTTATTATTTTCTGATTTTTACACATATATCATGTGATTGTGACATACAATACATGAGTATAATATAATTATTAATAAGCGTGTACATGCACATATGACACCTAAAACAGCTGAACCTCCCAGGTCTTAATAAAAAAACAAGTCGCGTAAGGCGAAAATACAATATTTAGTCAAGTAGCTGTCGAACTCACAGAATGAAACTGAACGCAATGCCATTTTTCAGCAAGACCGTATACTCGTAGCATCGTCAGTCCACCGCTCATGGCAAAGGCAGTGAAATTGAAAAGAAGAGCGGGGTAATAGTTGCGCTAAGAAGGATAGCACGCTTTTCTGCACCTCTCTTTGTTTTAACTTTCTGAGCGTGTTTTTAATCCAAACATATCATATCTATATGTTTTTGGAATCAGGAACCGACAAGGAATAAGATGAAAGTGTTTTTAAATTGATTTGGACAATTTAATTTTGATAATAATTTTTATATATTTAATTTTCAGAGCTTGTTTTTAATCCGAATATAACATATTTATATGTTTTTGGAATCAGCAAATGATGGAGAATAAGACAAACGTAAATTTGGATCGTTTTATAAATTTTTATTTTTATTTACAATTTTCAGATTTTTAATGACCAAAGTCATTAATTAATTTTTAAGCCACCAAGCTGAAATGCAATACCGAAGTCCGGGCTTCGTCGAAGATTACTTGACCAAAATTTCAACCAATTTGGTTGAAAAATGAGGGCGTGACAGTGCCGCCTCAACTTTTACGAAAAGCCGGATATGACGTCATCAAAGACATTTATCAAAAAAATGAAAAAAACGTTCGGGGATTTCATACCCAGGAACTCTCATGTCAAATTTCATAAAGATCGGTCCAGTAGTTTAGTCTGAATCGCTCTACACACACACACAGACACACACACACAGACACACGCACATACACCACGACCCTCGTTTCGATTCCCCCTCGATGTTAAAATATTTAGTCAAAACTTGACTAAATATAACAAGAAGGGCAAAGCCCATACGACTCACATGCTTTACACATTTTTCCTACCAAAATACATGTGACCTTGACCCAAGGTCAAGGTCATCCAAGGTCATGCAACACAAAGCTGTTAATTCAAGACATAGGAAGTACAATGGTGCTTATTGGCTCTTTCTACCATGAGATATGGTCACTTTTAGTGGTTCACTACCTTATTTTGGTCAGATTTCATAAGGGTCAAAGTGACCTTGACCATGATCATATGTGACCGAATGTGTCTCATGATGAAAGCATAACATGTGCCCCACATAATTTTTAAGTTTGAAACAGTTATCTTCCATAGTTCAGGGTCAAGGTCACTTCAAAATATGTATACAATCCAACTTTGAAGAGCTCCTGTGACCTTGACCTTGAAGCAAGGTAAACCAAACTGGTATTAAAAGATGGGGCTTACTTTGCCCTATATATCATATATAGGTGAGGTATTGAATCTCAAAAACTTCAGAGAAAATGGGAAAAATATGAAAAATAGCTGTTTTTTAGGCAACATTTATGGCCCCTGCGACCTTGACCTTGAAGCAAGGTCAAGATGCTATGTATGTTTTTTGGGGCCTTGTCATCATACACCATCTTGCCAAATTTGGTACTGATAGACTGAATAGTGTCCAAGAAATATCCAACGTTAAAGTTTTCCGGACGGACGGACGACTCGGGTGAGTACATAGACTCACTTTTGCTTCGCATGTGAGTCAAAAAGGAGACAGTCTTAAAATGGAGGTAAATAATTGACACTTTCTATCCCACCTATGTTGACAAAGGTTTTTTTTAGCCAAGACCAGCTGTGCTGCAGCAGGTCACTCAGAGTTGTAGTAACTGTGTAGTAACTGTATCAATGCAGGCGTTAGATCGACATTACAGGAAGTGACTGAAGCTAACAGTCTGAACGAAATGGCTGCGATCTGCTGGTCGATGTGAATGCGTGATGTACTGTGTAAAAAATTCCATCTCACACGGCATAAATAGATCCCTGCGCGTTGAGTCCGAGTCTGGAGATACGCGCGCGATATAAGACTTCATATAACATGAACGGATATATCCGTACCTGGTCAGATAGCCATATGAGTGGGTACGGATATATCCGTACCTGGGAGACAGTGAGTTAAAGAGGTTATCAACAGAAAATCTGAAAAAGCAAGGCAGGGTTTAGCCTGGGAGAAGGCAATGGGACATTTGTCCCCCTCGATCAAATTCCAATGGGACATAGTCGAAGGCAAAAAGCGCCAATGAGGCCTGCCCGTTTTAACCAAAGATGCAAAATGGTGCAATATGCCATCTGAGAATTAGCCGCTATATCGTGTTATCTGTGTGCGTGTGTGTGTGTGTGTGTGTGTGTGTGTGTAATCCGATGTAAAGTGTATGCGCCCTTTGACGCACTGAAGGGAATTGTGATAGGACATTTTCAGATTTAATGCGCCAATGGCGCAGGGCGCACTAGTAAATGAAACCCTGGCAAGGTCTTAAATTTAAAAAGGGAGGAAATCTTCAAATATGGGAGGTCCTAAAAGGGGGGTTCCACTGTACTAACCCTGTCCAGTTTTCTGCTACAAAGCAGTGTGGCAGCTCTGTGGTACTGCCCAGTGTGGTACAGGGTCTGTGCGTACCAGTAGATGTCCTCAACTGCCCCTGGGTAGCAACACAGAAAACTGTCCTGAAGTTCATCAACACAACTAACACACACAACAAACATAGGCCAGTTCTAACATTGTCTTAACTCTTCTTGAAATTTGAAAATGTTCGTAATTTTAATATTATTTTTGATGCAAAGTACATGTATCACTACATGTATTGTACAAAGTTCTATCTGGTGTGACTGTGACGTTCCATTTGTCAGTAAAATTCTCAAAAAAAGATTTAAAATCAAGTCGCGTGATGCGAAATTACTACATTTAGTCAAGCTGTCGAACTCACAGAATGAAACAGAACGCACTGCATTTTTTTTCACCAAGACCGTATCGCATTGTCAGTTCCCCGCTCGTGGAAAAGGCAGTGAAATTAAAAAGCCAGAAAAGCGCGGTAGTGGTTGCGCTGAGTGGGAAAGCACGCTTTTCTGTACCTCTATTCTTTTTAACTTTCTGAGCTTGTTTTTAAACCAAACATAACATAGCTATATGTTTTTGGAATCAGAAACCGACAAGGAATACGATGAAATTGTTTTTGAATCCATTTCGAAAATTTAAATTTAATCATAATTTTTATATTTTTAATTTTCAGAGCTTGTTTTAAATCCTAATATAACATAATTATATGTTTTTGGAATCAGGAAATGACGAAAAATAAGATAAAATTCTTTTCGGATCGTTTTCAAAAACAAAAAAATTTAATTACAATTTTCAGATTTTTAATGACCAAACTCATTAATTAATTTTTTAAGCCTCCAAGCTGAAATGCAATACCAAAGTCCGGACTTTGTCGAAGATTGGTTCACCAAAATTTCAATCAATTTCGTTGAAAAATGTTTGGCCTTATGATATGATGTCATCAGACATTTATCGAAAAAATTAAAACAACGTCCGAGGATATAATACCCAGGAACTGTCATGTGAAATTTCATCAAGATTGGTCCAGTAGTTTTCTCTGAATCGCTCTACACACACACACACACACACACACACACACACACACACACACACACACACACACACACACACACACACACGCACGCACACACGCACGCACGCACGCATACTTACACACACACATACACCACGACCCTCGTCTCGATTCCCCGTCTATGTTAAAACATTTAGTCAAAACTTGACTAAATGTAAAAAAGACTTTTTACTCTTAGGTCGGGAGGACAAAATATGGTCAGTTAAGGAATCGGAAACATTTTTTTTTCTTGGCCTGACATCAGATTAGAGTATACATTTAGACCAAACCACCGGTTATACTTATACTAGTGATTGCTTTGAATTTGATACATACCTCCAGACAGTGACACAATTTTATCTGCCCAGAAGAGTGCTGATTCATAATGGTGCTGAAAAAATGAAAGAAAATGTGATTTTAAAATCGATGTAATGCCAAAACAAGGTCAGCAATCAATCAAACATGGGCGTTTTACTTTTAGGCATGCAGCCTTATCAATATATCATTATCAATATCATTGTATCAACTTTCAGTTCCAAATCATATCATCAACTATAGGGTCGATAGGATATATATATATACTCCGGCAATCATTGAAAAGCTCTGTTAGTGTTACAACACTAAAGCCAATGAAATGCCCCCTTACAAGTCGTTAGGAAGTAGCCAATCAAAAATCAATCTGAGGTATTGACTTTTGCCATCTCTTTTTCGGAGTGTATACAGGGCTGGCAATAATGTACACTCACAGAGTATGCAACCATTTCTAGGTCGATACACACTCCAACGGTGTCACTAAAACTCGAAAAGACACGAAAAGACGCAAAAAGACAGCAAATAGATACGAAAAGACAACAAATAGGTACGAAAAGACGCACATAGATCAAAGGGCAGACACCAGGGACGTAACAAGTCGTGTTTGACGTCGCTTTTGATGTCACCTGGATGTCCACAACCAGAGTTGTGTCCCTTGAGTCCATTTTAGCTGAGCTGGATCACGATTTGGGGGGTTTATTGGCATTGAAGTAAAGGACTTTTTGTAATACATCAAGAGAAAAAGTTGAATAGACTTTTGATGCAATAACTTTTGACAAAAGTGTTTGGGTTATTCGACCGCCAGTAATAGCTCGTATTTTGCCATTTATTTATTCTTCATTATTTGTGATATTGCTTTTATTTGAAGGGGAAAAAAAAAATAATTAAAAATGGTTTCAGTCGTCTTTTTATGTCTTTTCACATATTCACCAGTCTCAACTAGAAACAGTTACATTTATGCTGATTGATCTTATTCTAGTTTTTGTTCTTACTACCAGCGTACCAATCTCTCTCTCTCTTTCTCTCTCAGTCTCCCTCTCTCAACAACTAAAGCGTCTAAAACACAAAGCATAGCTATACTCAATTGATCAAACAAGGCTTAAGCACATACTGCCCTACTACCCGAACTTAAGTTCCCCATTCTGATATATTTTTTAGCAAGTTGCTTCAATATTTTCCTTTTACATGAATTTTATTTTATTTATTTATTTTTTATTTTTTTTTTTTTTATTTTTTATTTTTTTTTTTTTTGGGTAACTTATTCAGCCACACATACAAACATGACTACATACATAAAAAGCAAATAAGCCTACATAACCGCTCCAGTCCAACCACATTCCGCGTACACAATCATAACTTCCATCCCCATTTTGAAATATCACAACAGGACCTCCAGATATATAACACGATCATATGTGTTCTCTGTTTGCATGTTTGTTCAGTGTCTTGTCCCCACATAAAGCATATTAACTCTACCTGTCCCAAGATAGGCCAAATGGTTCTAAGAGGACGTTAAAACTAATTATCATCATCATCATCTCCCTCTCTCTCTTTCTCTTACTTATTCTCTCTCAACTTTTTCTCTTGATGTATTACAAAAAGTCCTTTACTTTGCCAATAAACCCCAAAAATCGTGATCCAGCTCAGCTTCTTCTTCTTCTTCTTCGGCGTTCCAGATCCAGCTCAGCTAAAATGGACTGTAATAGCCAGCAGATCAAGGGACACAACTCCGGGTGTGGACATCCGGGTGACATCAAAAGCGACGTCAAACACGACTTGTTACGTCCCCGGTGTCTGCCCTTGATTTGTGTGCGTCTTTTCGTATCTATTTGCTGTCTTTTCGTGTCTTTTCGCATTTTAGTAGGACCCCACTCCAAGGGGTACTTATTTTCTCCGAAAACCTAAAAACAAGAAGAGCAAACGCTCGATCGAGTCACTTTCGCAGTTCTGAATATTATATGAGGCATCAGATGGACAGGAAGAAATTGCTATTCACAACACAATGAGTCACGTTCACATAAAATTTGAGCCCGGTCACTTTTATAGTTTCCGAGAAAAGCCCAACGTTAAGTTGTGTGTTGCCGAACAGAAAAGGCTAGTTATCTCCCTTGTTTTTCTGATAACGTTCGTAAAAGGCTACAGATGTAAATACTTTGATGTAAAGAATAATCCTACAAAGTTTCAATCACATCCGATGAACTTTGTCAAAGATATAAAATGTCTAATTTTTCCTTTGACGCTGACCTGTGACCTTGAAAAAGGTCAAAGGTCAACGAAACCATCGTTAAAGTGTAGAGGTCATTGGAGGTCACGACTAAACAAAATATGAGCCCGATCGCTTTGATAGTTTCCGAGAAAAGTCCAACGTTAAGGTGGTGTCTACGGACGGCCGGCCGGCCGGACAGACTAACACTGACCGATTACATAGTCACTTTTTCTCAAGTGACTCAAAAACCATGAAAACCCCTTCAAAACTAACTAAATCTATCTTCAAAGTGAAGTATTGGACATGCCTGATTCATGCTACATGCACCCTTATTTTTGTGTTAAAGGTACTGAACTTGTCAAATCCAGGTGCACGGAGCCCCTGGGGCTTTTAGTCATACCTCAGGCAGCTATCCGTTAGAAGAACTACCAAGTTTCATTGACTTGCACCCAAAGAGTCAAGAACTGCGATTTTTTTACGAATTAATTTCGTACTCGGACCCGTCTGGTCTTGACCTATTTTTGGATCTAAATTTAGATCAGGTAGATCACCACATCATGCACAAAAAGACACGTCACTAGCAAACTATGTCAGACGTCATCATGAGTTTGTGTAAAACAAAATGGAGGCCGGAATCACTCAGTTGAATCGAACTCCGACCAAACACCACGTAATAACTAGGTTAATTTATGCACTCGCCTGAACAAGAAACTGTCGAGCTTCACAGATGTCGTCGTTGGGTAGTTTTGGGTTTGTTTTACTACTATAGGAGGATTTTTGAACTGTAAATGCACTCAACTGCAACAAAAACGCAAAACGAATGCTGTGAGCTGCACTGTGCCTTTAAGAGTCAGATTATCGACGAAGTCGATGCAACAATTTCAATGCAAGAGAGGTAGCAAAAGCACAAGTATTGATGACTGATTAGTGCTTCTGCTCCTTCGTAAATCCTCGCACAAACACGAAAATAAAGCCATTAACGGTGAAAGTTGCAAATACAAGTCATGATTTCAACCAAATATATGTTACAAAACACGATCTAAGGACGAATTTTCTTAAGAACTGATGAGGTTTTCGGAGACAAGAAGTACCGCACTCCAAGTGGGTTCCAAACTCTGACAATAAACTGACATGTAGCATCCGTTTTGTACGTGTATGTGTTTGTTTTTGTGTGCGTTTGTCCCTAGTGTACTTTGAAACTATGAATCGGAAGTGCAGTCTGCAGTCCTTCGCAAGATGGCGTCATATGAGTCTATGACTCTCCAAGTGTTCATGCGGTTTTCTACTCTTTTATTTTTAAATTTTAACTTTTATATACACTGTAAAACTAGCTTCATTAAAGGGAAGGTAGTTCAAATAATAGCTAACAAAAAATTGCTAAGTTCTGCAAATTTTATGCAAGACTGCAATGATCATTCATAACTGCATACACTGATACTGATACTTAAGTGATACAGTGCATGGAGACAAATAAATCACATGAATGAACTTGATGTTGCACACTACAGCACTGCACATGTAGTAGTAATAGTAAGTGGTTATAGGGACTGGATAATTGGTATCCATAAGCCTCACGGCTTTTTTCACGTCCCATCTCATCATCAAATTTGTTGCAGGTCAATCATATTAACGTGCTCAGTCGTATTTACTGAATATCAATTATCGTACATGTACAAATAAAGTGACTCAGTCATAAGGTTTTGTATGTCCAGCAGGTTTTGAAAGTGTTAATAGTTTGTGCATTTTTCACAACATAAGACAGTGTGTTCCTGGATGGTGCAACTCTGTTAGAAAAGGAATGTTTCCGGATATTAGTTTTACTAAATTCAATAAAGATTTTGTCCGTATTTTTCCTCGTTACATCAGTGGTAGACTTCTTGAAAAAAGACTCGACTTTGACATTATCAATTCACTGAAAGATTTTATAGGTCTGTATCAGCTAGGTCGCCTCCGAGTCTTATCGATTTAAGGGTCGGGAGATTGAGTAACCGCGGTAGTCTTTCAACATATGTCATGTTTGTCAAGGCCTTAACCCGTTTTGTCGCTCTCCTTTGCACCCTTTCAAGGGCGGCTGATTGACGCTTTAGATACGGATGCCAGATAACGTTGGCATATTCTAAATGTGGTCTAACCCATGCTTTATACAATTTTGTAAATGTGTCATTGTCAAGATAGGACAATTTTCTCTTTATTATGCTTTTTATTCGCTTTATTTATTACGTTTTGGATATGTTTGTCAAAACTCAGGTGATCGGCAAATGTTATACCCAAATCTTTTTCCTCCTCGCACTGCATAACTGTTTTAATTTCATCATTCACCATCATTGAATAATCATGTCTCGGATTATTTTTGCCCATATGCAGGACTTTACACTTAGATACGTTAAAATACAATTTCCATTTATCTGACCATTTCTGGAGATTATCAATGTCATTTTGTATTGTTTGGTATCGCTGGGGTACATCATACAATTTGGTATCATCTGCAAATACTTTGCAGGTACTTTGTACTATATCCGGTAGGTCATTTATAAAGATTGTAAACAAAACAGACCCCAGAATACTTCCCTGAGGGATGCCACTTAAAACATCTGTGCTATCAGAATACTACCCACTCTGAGTCTGACTCTCTGTTTTATGTAGGTTAGAAAATCTCTAATCCATCGCACAACATTTCCAGTTATTCCATAATACTCCAGCTTAACTTAAGAGTCTTTCATGTGGCACTGAATCGAAGGCTTTCTTATAATCAAAATAAACAATGTCATTGTCAATACAATTTTTGTCATCTAACTTTCTAAGATCCTTGTCAAATCTTCCATTACTTCCAATAATTGGGTAACACAAGACCTCTTTTGACGGAAACCGTGCTGACAATTTGAATATAAATTATTAACAGTCATGTGATCTACAATAATATCTTTCACTATGGCTTATTCAAGGACCTTACAAATAACACATGTGAGGCTGACTGGCCTGTAATTTCCCGGATCAGATTTTTGTCCCTTCTTGAAAATAGCAGTAACATCAGCTGATTTCCAGTCAATCAGATTAGGCACTTGTGACATTTCCAGGGATTTATTAAATACAAGGATGTTTGCCACAAATTCATACCTATAGGACAAATGTCCTGAGCTCTTTGGCATCAATAGGACATTTGACTGCTTTCAGACATTTTAATAGGACATTATGATTTTGTGCAAAACACAAAATCATGTGCACACACACGTCAGTATGCGCCAACATTGTGTGCGTATATTGTTTTATTACTTTTGTTTTAAACAGGACACACACGAAAAAGAAACCACAAACTTCAGCATTCTTAATTTGATTGACACACAAACTACATAATTTCCTGACTGAGTTTTTCTTGACAGATTGGACAAATCAGTTTGCCAACATAGATTGTCTCTTTGCTGTCAAATTCTAACCAACTAATACTAAACAGGGTCAACCATGAATAGTTAACCTTGTTAAAAAGTACCGACACCGTCTACAAGTGACGAAACTTTACTTTCCATGATTGTGGCGGTTTCAGCGGCGACACTGTACATATTGGCACTGTCATGTTCCAGAAAGATGCTAGCCGTGTTTTCCCATGTTCTTGGCCCTAATGTAGCATGTCACGATGCCGTTGAAACGCCAAACGTGTTCAGCTTTTGCTGTTCTTTGGCAGGCTTTAGTTTTTTTCGGTGGCATAATTCAGTGCCGTGCGCTTCATCTCGAACCTTTAGCAAATTAAAGCAGACGCGAGGCTTGGTCAGTTGGAGTTGTCTCCCGTACTCCTAACTTTAGCGTGCTGTAGACGTGTGTACGCAAACGGCTAATACCGCAAACAGTTAGGAAAACGCAACATTTGCACTGCACAACTTCAGTGCACCTGCACGCGAGAGCGCTCGGTCGCTTTTTGAAGATTTCTATTATGAAAGGAAAATTATCAAATAACGCGCTGTCCGAAGGAATGGAGTTCTTATCGGACAATGACCGCGCTCAGTTAAAAACGATAGGACATCTGACCGCCATGCGGCTATGTTAATCGGACATTTGAGCCTTTTAATCGGTCTATGTCCGATATCCCTGTAAATAATATACAAAAAGGTAACACAAGTTCCTTATTCAGTCCCTTAAGAACCCTTGATGGGATCTTGTCCGGTCCCTGAGCCTTATTAGGATTTAAAGTAGCCAATTTCTTTTCGACTGCTCTTGGTGTTACCCGAAGCTCTGTCAAAGTGATACCTTCCGATTTTGAAGCAGGACTTAAGTTTTTTCAGGGAGAGTGGTTACATCCTCCCTTGTAATGAGTACACGATGAATTTTTAGACTTATTGCCATGTCAGTATGCGACATGAACTTCATTGTTAGTGTGGTCCATTGTTTTCTGTTTGTAGTGCATGCAGCATGGTGTGTCTACTCTCATGCGGTTGAATTATCAAGATTTATACAGTGTAAGTCTATCACAGTGTCACTGTGCAGTGACGCATACTCATTACTGCTCTGCAAAATGTCGTTTCCGACAAAGAAAATTCAGTAATGGTGTTGCCTGCAGGACCTCATACCATTTACCTTATCAATGTACTTCTTCACAATTTCTTTCAGACGATCTAAGTTTAATTTCCCTTTCGTTTGGCTTTCCGGAACTTGACATCCACTCTCGCCCGCCATCTTGCTTGAAAATGTCTGCGAATGAACGACTAACCAATCAAATATTTCGAGAATCAGCTAAACTGTTACACATCTTTTCATTGGCTAGTTTACTCGTAGCAACGACTGAAAACAAGATGGCGGTGACTGGAGCCTGAATCTGTGCTTTTCATCTCTGATATTTACGTTTTTCTGTCAAAGATCGTCAGGAATTTAGTTATTCTGAGGTAAACAAAACGTGATCTTTCACATTTCTTTATTTCAAAATACCACTTGAACATTTGATATACTGAACATTCTGCTAAAATATGATGTGGACGTTTTATTTTCGAGGATGATTCTATTACTGCCAATATATTAATGTGATTCTTTCAGACAGTTATTTGTTTCCTCACCTCATGGCCTGATATTCTCAGTGTCTCAAAAACATAGCAGAGATTGTAACGCTTCAAATATGGAGAAAGAAGAAGTCGCATACACTAGTGAAGAACAATTGTCCTCAGACTCAGAGACTGCCAGTAGTGGTATGATAGAAACACACACAAGTGGCAACATTTTCACTTGCAACGTACAATCCCCACAGGATGTAGGCTCACCACGTCAGTCGATTGATTTACGTACCTCAGGTTCTACAAATGCACAGAGATCCACAAGTGCTGAAAGTTTTTCACCGCAACTTGCTGAAAGCTTGATTATTGACATTGTCAGCAAAACTTCCGATTCAAAAACAAAGCGGGCCAAGAAAAAAATGAGAGAAAGGTCTCAGCAACAAACTTCAGGAAACAGGCATGGTGAAAGCTGCAGCGGTGAATATGATATTGAATTCGGTTCAGACATATCTACTTCAAATCTCACAGACTCTATCGATGGGATTGATGGCTTAACCAAAGCTCAAATCGAATATTGTCCAAAGACGTCAAGAGATGAAGCAGTTGAAAATTCATCCTGTCCAGAGCCGGGCAGGTTTGAAAATGACAGCACAGAAAGCAGAAAACATGCACCAAAGATTACAGGGGTATAGCACGAATGTGATCAAGGAGTATATTATATTTGTTGATTGTTATATTTTTTTCTTTTAGCACGAATGTTATCAGGGATTACTTTTTGATTGTTTCTTCTTTGATTTCACAAATTTGTATTTCACTTCACTTGCTCAACAGTGAAACAATTCCCCTTTAAAACCTCAAACAATCTGAGAAAAACAGGTCTAAAAAATGGGGGAGTCTTAAAATGTGGGTAAATGTACACAGGTTATGAACAGAAATTAAGGCTGAGAAAACAGGGTCTCAAAATGGAGGAAGTCTTAAATTAGGGGGTCTTAAAAGAGGGATTCCATTGTACTCATATAAATTACCCATAGAAAATAGTAAAACTCCTGCGGTTGTCCTTGACAAAGATGAAGGGTTTTCATTAGACTTGCACATGCACACAGATCAGTACATACAGTGGCACCTCTATTTTGATATATCTTCACAAAAATGATAAATTTAGGTACTGTATTAGAAAAGAGGGAGTCTTAACCTTTAGGCTGGTTGTCGCGACATATGTCGTGCTACTTTACGTATACTGTCACCTGGTTGTCACGACATATGTCGCGCTACTGGTTCAGTCTGTTTGGTCGGTTCCGATTACCTCCCATGGATGCGAAAACCTATATGACCGTTTTTTGTTATTTTTCTCTCTGTTAATTCACCAGTGGCTATGTAACATGTGTTACAGAATTGCACCAGTGTAAGGGTTAAAATGAACATACAGTTATAACTGACACAATGTTTGAAGAGAGAGCCTGAGAAAATCAGGCCAGGTCCAAAGAATGTAAGATCTTACACCTGCAGTTTCACTGTATCAATGGTCTAGTGTATCAATACCAGCAACAGTGATTCATCAAGGTATACTTTCAGTGCATCCACATTTTAAAGATGTATGTATAGAACATGTTTTACAGCAGCTACTATGGATTGCCACATACGCTTCCTAATTTAAATTTCTTATTTGTTCATTATTTTCTCAGTTCTTTGTGTTGTTGTTTTCTTTGTTATTTATTTGCCATGCAAAGTTTGTTGTATGCACTATTATTTTATTTATTCACCATTCTTTAATCTGTTAAAGACTTTTTCAACATATTTTTTCAATGCTTCTTGTAGTTGTACGTTTGTTTATGTTCCTAAGGCTGCTCTCTAACTGTTAAGGCTACTAAATAACATGATTTTATGTTAGAAATATGATGTAGAATAACTTGAGAGAGATTATGAATGTGAATGATAAGTTAATAAAACTAATCAAAAGATTATAAATTAATCATTGAGTCCGAGTTTTTGATTGCAACAGACAGAACTTAAGCTTTGAGAGTGGATGAGCTATAGCCATTTTCCTTTAGGGCCCTCATCCATTTGTAAACTCCCTCTGCTGTGATCGAGGCCTGGTTTTCTGACTTTTACTTAGTGGTATTAATATCCATTTTAAGACTTACTCTTATTACATCTTAGTCTTGAAGTTTGCATTCAGTATCATTCTGTGAGTTTGACAGATAATTTTGCTTCGTGCGACTAGTTTGCATTCAGTATCATTCTGTGAGTTTGACAGATAATTTTGCTTCGTGTGACTTGTTTAAAACCAACAATATCAGTTTTTTGGAGGACTGAAAATAGAGATACCACTGTATTAAAATACATGTTGAGTTGTACTTTACAAACATGTAAATAAACCTGTCTGATACATGTTTCTAAAAACCAAAGTATTCCATACCTCAGGGTTTAACCTGGGAGAAAAAGGCAATGGGACATTTGTCCCGCACCAAAGAGGCCTGTACGCGTTTTGACTAAAGATGCAAAATGGTGCAATATGGTGCCATCTGAGAATTAGACGCTGTATCGTGTTATCTGTGTGTGTGTGTGAGTGTGAGTGTGTGTGTGTGTGTGTGTGTGTGTGTGTGTGTGTGTGTGTGTGTGTGATCCGATGTAAAGTGTACATTTGGTGGCGCAGTGGTATGTAATCTCAATGCGCCCTTTGACGCACTCAAGGGAATTGTGATAGGACATTTTCAGATTTAATGCGCCAATGGCGCAGGGCGCACTAGTAAATGAAACACTGATACCTTCAGTAAAATTCTTATTGTTGTTGAGCTGAAGTGAAGGACAGAGAGTAAGAGGACATAATTTTTTTTTTATCTGTATGCATATGAAACATAACAACAGTTTGTCATTAGTAAAGTGAGCATATTATATACATATTTTCAGTCAGAGTTTACAAATTTTACAATCAGACCCCCTGATTTAAGACTTCCCGCATTTTACTTAATTTAATTATTCGAGAATTTATAACGCACACATATATATATCTGACCACAAGGCGACTCGATCAAGGCGCACTCATACACGCTCTTTCGCATTAACAACTCAAGCACACTCATATATACTTAGGCATAAACTACATGAAGATGACAATTTTTAAGTCAACACCACCAACAGAGACACAGCACTAGTTTGAAGACAACCTGATTTTCTCAGATTTGTCAAGGTCTTAAAAGGGAGGTTCCACAGTATTCGATTCTGTTAGTGAAGATGTTCTCATTTCTTTACCTGCAGATCAGGCAGTTTGAAGACAACATGTCAGAGGACGATAGGTACGCGCAGCAGGCCCACGACCTGGTGGACAATGTGGTCTCCAACGCAAAAGAGATGGTGGATGATGTCATCGCTAGCGCTTTCAGACGCCTCGAGACGCGCATGTCGGAGAGGGAGAAGACTTGCGAGTCCCTGAAAACTGGCATGCTGTCCAAAGAGAGCACGTGCATTTCCCGCGATGAGAACTTTGAGATTCAGGACATTGGCTGGCTGTCCATCCAGGAGTTTACTGTGGAGAAGGGAGAGGAGAAGATCAATGAATACATAAAGGTGGGTGCAGCTTTGACAGATCGAGTCTCTGACAAAAATGTGTCTCTGACAAAAATGTGTACGCATTATATGTTCAGGCATGGGAATTGTCCGCTGAAAGGCAAATTTCCGCCGAAATTTTTGTTTGTTCCGCAAAAGCAAAAGTGCCCCCAGACCTCCCTATAGTAAGGCCGGCTGGGCGCTTTAATTGCGCCGTCGAATTGATGCTTTGCGTCTTCGTTTGCTATTACTTAAAAATTGTCAGGCTTTTTTACTTTTTTCAATTTCCCATGCCTGATGTTACATTAGTCTTTATTTTCACCCATCTAGGTGATTGGGGGAATGGTCTGTTTTTCTGTGTGTGTGGTGGGGGAGAGGGATGTGTGTGTGTGTGTGTGTGTGTGTGTGTGTGTCTTAGCTTCACATTTCTGACACCATTTGTACCCCGAAAGTGAGACGAGCTTCACATTAACTCTAACTGGGACCACAGAACAAAATGGGGAGGGAGGGGGAGAGTTTCGAGGCTGCTGTCAGCCTCCATACGGAAGCTACAGTTAAAATCACGCAAAAATACACAAAAACTCCTGCACTAAAAACACTACATCAAAAACACTATAAAGAACTACATCAATAAAATGGAAATTCTAAGACGCATCATTTGATACCAAACACTCATATATCATATGTGATCAACACTGCGAACAAAGTGCAAAACCTCTGACTATTACCTCGCAAAATAGTCATGTCACACCAAAAACCGTATGCAGTTACAAGTTAACCACAATCAAGCACAGTGTATATTCAACAGGCCTCTCGTATGTAGATAATAAACATAAAATCTCCATTCTACTAAACAAATGAATACAGAATACTATAAGATGTTTGGTGGCTTGTTGACAGACTTTGTTGGTCCAAGGGGACCATAATTATTGTCTTTTGTTTCATCTTTATCGACCAAGGCCGAAGGCCGCGGTTGATAAATATGAGACAAAAGGCGATATGCTCCCCGAGGACCAACAACAAAATGCTGGTCTGACAACAAGCCACCAAACATCGTTTTTGTCATCATTTTGGTTGTGCAACAAAATGCACAGGGAGACGAATTTTTAGAATCCAACTCCGGGCCACAAAGCATCGTCACAGTAGCACGAGATAACACGTCAAACTTGTATGTGACGTCAAACGTAGCTTGTTGACGCTTTTCTTCCAGTCTGAAAATGTACAGAGCTGCGATCATACGTGTGAGTTCAGTAAGTGTTGAGCATATTTCTTTTCTTTTAAGTGTTTATGACTTTTCGTTGTGGATTTTGCAATTACAGAGATTAAGTTGCAAATTGACCATGAGTCGCCGCGGTAATTATCAATATTGATTGGGTCTGAGAGTGAATGCTTACAATCGTTGTCCTCGGAAACACAAATCCAAAGCCACGATGGTTCCACACATCAAACAACCAGCCTGATTGGCTTTTACTTTGACAATCCACGTTTCACCTGAAAGCTCAAACCCATTCACCACCTCGATTTATTGCATGGGGAACATGAGATTTATTGCCCAGGTGTTTGTGAATGGAAACTCGTGAAAATGATGACAAATATTTGTATCGAATACATGGGTAAAAGAAAGAATGATAGAAAAGCTACAGAAAAGAGAGACTGAGAGAGAGAGAGAGAGAGAGAGAGAGAGAGAGAGAGAGAGAGAGAGAGGGGGGGGGGAGAGAGAATGTGTGTGTGTCTGTGTGTGTGTATGTCTGTGTGTGTGTGTTCGTCTGTGTGTAACAAGTATTATTAAATTCTTCTTCTTCTTCTTCTGCGTTCGTGGGCTGAAACTCCCACGTACACTCGTGTTTTTGCACGAGTGGAATTGTACGTGTATGACCGTTTTTACCCCGTATTATTAACAAAAGCACAGCAACATAGAAGAAAAGAATTAGGTCAAAAAGGAAAAGGGGTTGGGGAGGAGGGAGGTGAGAGGTGGATGTAAAAACAACAATGCCCTCGCGGATCACTGACTGCCCGCGAGCTCAAACAAAGGCGTAGGGGGTTAGTCAGTGACAGGAGAAGTGACCTTGGGGTTAAAAAGTCAATACAGAAAGGTTACATGGGAGAGGGGGGAAAAAGGTTCACAGACTGGCCTCTCCGACCTCCATGACTTGAATCCAGTCAGTTCGGCGCCATCGTGTCAAAGCCAATTAAATTCTACCGCGAGAGAACAATGAGAAAGGACTGGATCATACCTATTTCCAAACCATTTACTAAGGGAAAGAACAAATATGATTTTAGAGTGTGAATCTTAATTCCACACCGTTTCAATACTAACTTAGATAATATATTCTGCTCTCTACGCTTTCTCTTCTTCTTCACTCTATGAACTTTAAGAAGAAAATTGCATATGGAGAAAAGACAAAATATTTCTGTAGGGGAAAGTCCCCAAATACCGAACGGTGCCTAATACCGAACAGCTGATTTCTTGAAAACAAGAGGTGACACATGTGTGTGTGTATGTGTGTGAGTGCATGTGTGTTTGTCTGTGTGTGTGTGTGTGTGTGTGTGTGTGTGTGTGTGTGTGTGTGTGTGTGTGTGTGTGTGTGTGTGAGTCACGTCCGAGTGTGTTTGTCTGTGTGTGTGTGTTTGTCTGTGTTTGTGTGTGTGTGTGTTTGTCTGTGTGTATGTGTGTGTGTGTGTGTGTGTATGTGTGTGTGCATACATGTGTGCATGCATGCGTGTGTGCGTGCATGTGTGTGTGTGTTTGTCGATCCGTCTGTGTCTGTGTTAACATGAGTCCCCATTCTTGGATGTGTATGTTTGTCCTGCCCCAACACACACAGACATATACACACTAACTACGACGCATGCAACCGCCCCTCGCACTTATTCTCAAATATTATTACCTTTTCTTGTCTGTGTACATATTTTCCCCCTGATCTTCTACTTCCAGATCATCTCGTACTTTGTCCTGTATTCTACACTAAAATTTTACTTTTCATATAAACTTCACATTAGTGATATTTGTTGGGCTCCGATATAGTTGTTTTATTCACTGTATTAATTGGATTTTGTCATGTATGTGTGAGTGTAGGTGTATGGTGTGTGTGTGTGTGTGTGTGTGTGTGTGTGTGTGTATGTGTGTGTGTGTGTGGTGTGTGTA